>NC_057796.1:151504342-151695549 GCF_018294505.1 Triticum aestivum
CGCTCGAGCCCGAGCTCCGGCCACCCCTCCTCCTCCTTCCTGCCCCACCAGATGCGCGAGAGCCCGGGCTACGCCCCGGTGCCCTTAGCCGCCGCCCCCGTGGCCTGTAACGCGGACGCTGCCGCGTCCTGAGGTCGCCGACGACGACCTCGCCGGTCTGACAGTGGGCCCCGTCGGTCAGGTGATTAGCTCAGTGCTAATCACCACCTAACCTAAGCCCCTGACACTGACCAGTGGGCCCATGCGCCCTAATCCTTTAATTAGATTAGTAAACCCCCCTGTTTAACACTGTGTCATTGACGTGTGGATCCCACAGTCAGGTTTGACCCAGTCAGCGCTGTTGACTTGCTGACGCAAGCATGACGCAATGCTGATGTAGTTATTTATTTTCTGGATTTAAATTAAATCAGGAAATTCCAGAAAATAGCCAAAACTTCTAAAATTCATAGGAATTCAACCGTAGCTCAGATTTAAATAATTTAAATATGAAAAATGATCAGAAAAATTCAATCTATCCATCTGTGCCATTTTCATGCATGACAAACCAACCTATACATGATGTATATATGAAAACACACTTATGGCATTTAAAGGGACTTATATTAGAGTTGCATTTGATCCTTTGGTTCAAATGGATCTCTTCCAAGTTGAATGCTAAATGCATTGGCTCAAAACACATCACATATTCATGCCATATTCATGCATCATATTGTTGCATATGATTGTGTTTTGATTGTCGACACCGTTCCTTCTTGATAGGTCCTGCTCCGGAGAGTGTTCCAGAGTACCTGTCTGAGGAGCAGTGCCACCCTGTTGATCTACCAGGCAAGCAAACCCCCTTTGTTCATTCCGATACAATCCTACTCTCTTGCTCCTGCTCTCTTTTACTGCATTAGGACAACAACGATTCAACTGCTACTTTATGCTGCGGTAGTTGAACCCATTTCTCTGCATGACCTGTCATTGCCATAGTAAATAGTTGAAACCCACTAGCATGTGTAGGAGTTGTTCGAGCCATGTTGTGTTCCTACCATGCCTTGCCTGCTATTGCTTAGAGTTGTGTCAGGTCTGATTCATAGGGAATGAATTGGAGTGTTACGAAATGTTCTGGTGCTGAGAGTTAAGTGTGTGAACACGATTTGGTAAAGGTAGCGGTGAGAGGCCATGTAGGAGTACATGGTGGGTTGTCTCTCTGGAACCGTCCTTAAGCACTGAGTTCTGTGTATGTTGTCCAATGACTAGCTACTACCACACATTGGAATGCTTAAGTGCCCCTCTCGACTTATTAACCAACTTGATCTCTGTCCAGGAGTTGCAACTAGTTTCTGGTGTTTGTAGGTAGTGCTATTTTTCTACCGAGTGGCACCCGGCAGGGTGGGCTTGGGACAGACTAGGCACACGTGGCCCGGTGTACCGAGTGGCACCCGGATGGTGGGCTCGGGAACCCTGCACACATCGTTTGGGGCCGTGAGCGACACCCCGGCCGGATCTCCTTGCGGATGGAACCCGAATAGGCGATAAACCTGGACTAGAGTCTTGTGTGGTTAGTCAGGTCGTGGCCGACACCCTCGCCAGGCTTCCGCTTGAAGGTTGCCGAGATACATGACGTGTACATGGCGGTAAGTGGCGAGAGCGTGTGTGAAGCAGTACACCCCTGCAGGGTTATCATGATCTATTCGAATAGCCGTGTCCTCGGTTATGGACT
Organism: Triticum aestivum; assembly: GCF_018294505.1. Lineage (NCBI taxonomy): Eukaryota > Viridiplantae > Streptophyta > Magnoliopsida > Poales > Poaceae > Triticum > Triticum aestivum. The sequence goes on from NC_057796.1 coordinate 151,506,048, forward strand.
TCTTGGATGCTTACGTGGTACATAGACAACTTGAAGTGGATACTCTAAAATGCTCAAGATAAGTGTGAGTGCTATGGATGGCTTCTCGTAGTGAGACGGGAATGAATCCATAGTGGTGTATTGAGGTGGTGATTAGTGGACTCGTGTGCGCCTTCTTACCTCAAAGAAGTTTCTCGTAGTCGTAGAACAGGATAGCCACTGAGTCAAAGCTGGCTTGCTGCAACTAAACCCCACACTACCTTCTTGATACAAATGCATGTATGATAGGATCTGATGTAAGTCTTGCTGAGTACCTTTGTACTCATGTTGCTTTATTTATGTTTTTGCAGCGGAGACTTCAGTCTTACTAGTAGTTCCGCTTGGACTTCGACGAGTAGCTTGTACCTCAGCTACGATCTTGTACCCTTGGGAGGGGCTTGTAGATAGTCAGGCTTCTCAGCCTTTTCTTTTGTAGTTGTCTGTACTCAGACATGTAATGCTTCCGTTGCTTGTATGCTCTGAATGATGGGTCATGTGACCCCTGTTTGTACTTAATGCTATGTGGCTCTTCTGGGCCTTTTATCTATATGAGTTTGCGTTATGTTGTGATGCCATGTTGTACAGCACATACTTGCATGTTATGCGTACGTGTAACGTGTATTGCTATGTGTGGGATCCGACAACCTAGTTGTCTATCCTTGGTAGCCTCTCTTATGGGGAAATGTAGTCTAGTGCTTCCACCGAGCCATGGTAGTCCGCTACAGCCCGGTTTACCGGAGTCCTGCTAGCCCAGCACTACTGCTCCGGAACACTTAGACTGGCCGGCATGTGATTCACTTTGTTCCTGTGTCTTTCCCTTCGGGGAAATGTCACGCAGTCACATCCGGAGTCCTGCCTAGCCTGCTACAGCCTGGGTTCCCGGAGTCCTGTTAGCCCAGTTGCTACAGCCCGGATTCACACGCTGCTGACCGACATGCTCGATGTTGTTTCATGTATGCCTGTTCCCGTAAGTTAGTGCCACTTTGGGTTCACGACTAGTCATGTCGGCCCGGGTTCTTTGTCATATGGATGCTAGCGACACTATCATATACATGAGCCAAAAGGCGCAAACGGTCCCGGGCCATGGTAAGGCGACACCCGTGGGAATACCGTGCGTGAGGCCGCAAAGTGATATGAGGTGTTACATGCTAGATCGGTGTGACTTAGAATCGGGGTCCCGACAGCTTACCTTCTACTCTCTTCTATATGCTGCAAGATGGAGATGGCCATAAGCGTAGTCTTCGACAGGACTAGATATACCCCTGTTATTCTGGCATTCTGCAGTTCAGTCCACCGATATTGCCCCTTTACACAGATACCCATGCATATGTAGTGTAGATCTTTGCTTGCGAGTACTTTGGATGAGTACTCACGGTTGCTTTTCTCCCTCTTTTTCCCCTTTCCATTCTACCTGGTTGTCGCAACCAGATGCTGGAGCCCAGGAGCCAGACGCCACCGTCAATGATGACCCCTACTACATCGAGGGTGCCTACTACTACGTGCAGGCCGCTGACGACGACCAGGAGTAGTTTAGGAGGATCCCAGGCAGGAGGCCTGCGCCTCTTTCAATCTGTATCCCAGTTTGTGCTAGCCTTCTTAAGGCAAACTTGTTTAACTTATGTCTGTACTCAAATATTGTTGCTTCCGCTGACTCGTCTATGATCGAGCACTTGTATTCGAGCCCTCGAGGCCCCTGGCTTGTACTATGATGCTTGTATGACTTATTTTATTTTAGAGTTGTGTTGTGATATCTTCCCGTGAGTCCCTGATCTTGATCATACACGTTTGCGTGTATGATTAGTGTACGATTGAATCGGGGGCGTCACAAGTTGGTATCAGAGCCGACTGCCTGTAGGAATCCCCCTTTCCAACTCCTTGGCCGAAGTCGAGTCCAGTCATTGAAAAACTTTTACTAACATGGCTGTGCGGCTTACGGGCCCACGTCGCTATTGGGTGGTAGTAGGATCTTTTATTCCTCGACCTTTACTCTGGGACTCTGAACTCTCTTCTATTCGGGTTAAATGATTTTGCTAAAATCTAACTTTAGGTTCTCGAAAATACTTCCTCCCGGAGAGCCCCTTCAGGCCAGATGATCGCCTGCTGCACTAGAAGATTCTGAAGACACTCTCTGATGCTTTCCCGAGACCCTTGTGCCCTTCGCCATTGCGATCCCTACCACCGATAAATCTTTATGGATAACTACATACTTTTGTCGTTCATACTTTCATCCCCAGTTGCCCTTGTTATTACAAGGTTCCCTCAAATACTCTCCGATGTTCCAAGCATCCTTTATGCTTACTACCCCGCAGTTCCTTGCCGCATGAATACCCCTACGAATAATTCTTCACCCTTATCGAGTAACTATTCATTACTAGTTGATCATATGATCCACAAGGTACATTGATATGCTATCCGGTCTTCCAGTAATTCTCTGCCAGCTGTTGCTGTGCAAATACTTGTCTGCTTGCATTATGGTTGTGTTCCATATGTCTAGCAATATTCATTAGTATCCCTTGTCATCGTCATTTTCAGCCTTTGATTTGATATGCGGTGAATGCTCGCAATCCTCAGTCGAAATCCTAGAATTCATCCTTCTGGATCAGAAGTCATTTTAAACATGAACTGGTTCTCGACCAACCGAATTGCCGTCGGTTGTACCCCTAAGTCTACTCAACTTATCCATCCTTAATCAGAGCGTTTGCTTCTGATCCCTTGATTTGGAAATCGCAATTCCTTTGCATTTGAGATTTGAATTAGTTAGTAATTCCCATAATCTGATGCCTTTGCATTCTTTCTTCCTCTGATTGAGTACCGATACTCAAGTCAGCTCCGTTATGGACCGCCAAACCCATTGCTGGGTTATTATCTAATGGTATCATTCACATTCAAATCTTGTGAGTTCTTTCCCTGATGCATAATGCTTTGACAACCATGCTCTGCTTTCGAGCTTGTGTTAATTACTCCTAAAAATTTGTGGTATATGTTCCTAAGATACCCCGACGGGTTGAATCTATGCCTTCCTTAATCTGTGTGAACCAGAAGAGTTTTCACGAGTCATACTATTCTGGTGTTTTGCTAGATAAAATTTAAACATTACAACTTCGAAAAATGAGAAGTGAATGAAAGGTTATGCATTGGAGAAGTGGGAGTCGACCTTGAACTTTGTGTTAATGCCCATGGGCACGATGTAGATCCTATCATGAAAGCTTCTTGTAATAATAACTATTTCCTTGATATAATATGCTTTGGTATCTGTGAATTGATCCTTTGCAATCGTGATTCCGACCATATGTTCTTCTTTGATTCCATTTCTCGGACAAGTTAGAGTACTTTCCTTCTGCAGATCAATATGCCTGCCCAACCTCTATTTTGATCTGCCTTCTTGTATTACCCCCATGGTATCTCGAGGATATATCTTATGAATTTCTGATAAAGTAGTACCTTCCCTGTCATAGTGACTCCATGGGTTCTGGGTTGTCGTCAACCGAGAACATCGATAAGTGAATCGATTCTGCGCTCCGATACAATAACTCTAAGTAATTTTTGTTGCTTATGAGTTCAATAATCCTTCAAGCCATTCCTAACCTGATTGGATATATCCTTATCGTGCTAAATTTCAACTGTGCTACCTTGTCCTTCTTCCCGAAGCACAATTTTCGATGATGAGCTAAGCTTACGTCGATCTTCCTCATCTTATCGTTCACCTCAAACAGCAAGGTTGATCCCGAGTTAATGTCGTATCCATGGTTCCAATAATCTCCCGTTGTAACAGTCCCTTTGCTTGATGTAGTCGTCGTTCGATTGCTTCTTCGTGGAGCCTCTCAAAAAAATGTCGTGATCATCATCAACCTTTTGGGTTCTTCTGGGATATCTATCGAATTCTTGATGAGAAATACCATCCTTGCCCCTCGATGATTTGTGTTATCATCGACATCTTTATTGCCCTCCCTCCAACACAAACTTGTTCATGTTTCGTGTAGTACCTTGAGTTCCTTGCTATCCAGCTTATGTTATGTTCTACCTTGGGGTATTACCATCTTTTACGTCAAGGATGTTGTAAGGATTGCTCCACCTCTTAAGAATTCTGGATATAGTGATACTTCTCACCATCACCATTCTATCTTGGTCCCCGTGTTGTTTCGAACCGGAATACCGACAAATGGATTGTGATGTGTAAAATTCAAGACTTCTAGCAACCCTACTGCTTGTAAGTTAATGAACGATAGTCTCATTCTTTGTGTATTGGTTAGCGAATCACCATTCTAACATTGGTCGTGCAACCTAGCCCATATTTCGGGTGCACTTTTCAACCAATGTTTAATTATGTATGTCTTCCTCGAGCATACTTCATTATATCATTTGATCTGATAAATGCTATCTCCATATCCACATAATTGTGGAGATCCGTCTTTTTGGATACCTCGTTGAATTATCGCTGAGTCCATCAGCCACCTCATCCTCTCCCTGGCTTAATGAAGAACCCTTGCTTCGGAACTCGCTTCCATAGTTCATTGCCTGAGAATCTTATAATGCCATCTCGTCAATTGCATTGCACCTTTTCTTCTCAGGCATCATGAGTCTGAGGTATCCTGACACCAATCATGACTGAATCTCGGTCAGATATGATGGTTGGAACATATTTTCAAGAGTTATAACATTGGTCCTCATATGACCCGGTAAGGTGATGTCATGCCTAGCACACCTGGCCGGAGGACCTAGTGTTACAATTTCCTTTTTAGCAAGGATAACCATTCTTCCATGAGGCAATTGAATGACTTGTTTTATAAATTTTTCCTGATGGATCCTTTGTGTATCGAACGTCCGACCTTGCTCGAAGACCATGTCAATGCTATCTCGAAGCATGTCTGTGGTACTCCGATTTTCAACAAGAACATTTGAAGCCCAATGCTAAATGTTTCTTGCTCAATTATCCAAACACCGTTGTATGGGTAATGTCATGAAATTTCTCTCCCCTTACCTAAACGGTTTTCTACATTATGTCTTGTCACAGATATCATGCTCTGCTTGTCCTTGGGAAGAATATACCCTTGAAATATGTGTTTAAACACATTTTTCCTTCCCATTGTTTGGTTTAATTTGATAATCACATTTTCCTTTCCATTGTCTGGTTTAACCCTTTCTTGTGATCTATATGATCCAAGCAGAAATATTCTCCTGCTTATGTAAACACCTCTGTGTACATTTCTGTCAGCAAGACCCTGTTACTATTGTTGATGACATTCTGGTAACCACCGATGGACGAGAACTTTGCCTATTGGTCTGCCTCGTTTAACGAGCAGGAAAATGGTTCTCTTCGTCCCTCGCCCTTGGTACCGATGTTGTTGCCGACATAACTAATAGGCTATCCTCTGACATGCCTTGCTTGCATGATCGTGCAAGACGTCATCGCCCTTCCTACTTTTAACCCACATGGTGGGCCCATAACCAACAGTTCCACATGATCGAAACCTGACTCTCCTGTACACCCTGTTGTCAAAGTTATTCCTCGCGCTTGACTTTGTATGTAATTCACGGGCCACCTGCCTAGTGATCTATTCTGGTATCAAACACAAAACTTATTCCCATTGCTTTGGACCACCCCCCCCCCCTTTTATAGTTTGTTTTGGGCTTCGAATGATTGCCTACCCGCTTGAAACTTCTCATGGTACTTTCTTACTTTGCTCTCGATAATCTCCTAAGTTTCAACTCGAGAGTTACTTTCCGCCACCTTCCTCGATGTTAGCTACGAGGTAGTCAACCTTGCAGAGGTCCGTTCTTCCGGTATAACCACCCTTTATTCTTTCGTAACTACGATGGAGTTCCCGAAGAAAGGATGCCAACTTCATCATGATGAACTGGAGAAGGGGAATGAAGGCATCAACTTAATCGATTGACCTCTTCGAGAAGAGTAACCAAGACCGAGAAGACACGTTAGAATTTCGTAACCAGATCTTTCCCCCTTGCTCCACCTCTTAAATCTCGGGACGAGATTTCTTGTAGTGGAGGAGAATTGTGACACCCGGATAATTACGCTACAGTAACCTTCTAGTAATGATGCCACGTCGCCACGATTACTGTTGCTAATCTCGTGTTAGTTCAAAACGATTCAAATTCAAATTTGAGTTAATGGGAAACATCAAAAGTTTTCAAATGTTAAAACTAAAATGTTCGGTTTGCGAAAAATAATCCATACATTATTTTGGTGAAGTAACCACACTTTTACAAAATGTTTAAGTATTCTGAAATAAATAAAACAGTAGCAGAAACAGATAATTAAATGCCTTTTTCAATTAATAAAATATTAATCTAATTTATTTAATTGCGCAAACTAATGGGGCAGTGACATATTTGTGAAACTAAATTAGGAACTAGTTTTGTATTTTATCTAAACTATAGCAATGTGAAACTGAAATAATACAAAAAATAATAAATAAAATAAAATAAAACAATAGGTAGAAACCACCTGGGCCACTTGGCCCAAATGGCCGAAGTTGCCAGGCCGGCCCACCTAACCCCCCTCGTTCCTATTTCTCTGTTCACCCCACCCCCGTGGACACAGAGCACCCGTCCACGGCGCCGATGGCCACGGGGCGGCCATCCGGTGCACCCCGGCGCCTACTAGGTCGACAACAACCCCTCCGTGATGCACCGATACCCTAGAGCCCTCCTGCCTTTCCCCCTCGCTTTCTCCCTCGTCAGATCCGCCACACCGAACCCCCCGTCGCCACGGCGAAGCTCGCCGGCATGGCTACCCTCCTCCCCGGCTCCTGGTTTCGAGTCCCTCTGCTCCGTCGTCATCCTCTACGTTGCGTGAGGCCGCCCGTTGGAGCTAGGACCCCCCTGCATCAAGCCCTGCATCATCTTCGTCGTCCTCAGCCCCGTCGATCGTCGCCATCGATTTCGGCAAGGCCGAGCCATCCCCGAGGCCGCTAGGATGCTCTACGCATCCACTGTGAGCTCCCTCTCGAAACCCCTCTCCGCCCCGTTCGATTTCGTGCCCGTAGCCTCCGACGCCGTCGGAGCCGAAGCTCCTCGGCGCCGGGCATGGCGCAGCCGCGGCCACAGCCGCTACCGCTCGCGTCCGAGCACGGCGTTGTGCTCCTCGCCTTCCCCCGTCTTCCAACGCCGATCCCTACCTCCTCTCCCCATGCCCTGCATCGCCGATGGCCAAGCGCGCCCGAAAAGCCGCCGTCGCTCTACCTCACCGACGGCATCGAACCCGGCCATCTCGCGGCCAGCCAACACCACCGCTGGACGCACGCGAACCTCACAAAACCGTAGGTGCAAACCGTGTTCGAAACGAGCCACCGTAGGCGAAATCGGACACCTCCCGTGCGCGCCGCCGTCATTGTGGTTGCCGGCGATTAGCCACCGGCGCGCTGATGTGGCACCACTAACCCAGCCACTAACCCCTCTCTCTGTGCCGCTGAACGCTGGGCCCCACGCGCTAAGTAATTAATAGTTAATTAAACTACGTAATTAACTAACCTAAACAGTCACTGACGATCAGGCCCCACGCCCTTAATTAACCATCCTTTTTATTAACACATAGATTAAGACCACTCTCACTGACAGGTGGGGCCCTATCACTGTTCCTGTGGATAGGGCTGGCCTAGTCATGCTGCTGAGTCAGCAGCTTGGCCCACCAGTCAGCCTCTGCTGACATGGCAGTTGACCCAGTCAACTGGGTCCACTGTCAGCCACGTATGCACCTCTCTGGGTACCCTCTCTGTGTACCCAGAGCACTTTATTCTTTTATTTCGAAATAATATTAATTTCAGAAAATTTAGAAAATGAATTAAAACTTTAAAATTTAATATAAAATAATTCGTAGTTCAGATGAAAATACTTTGTACATGAAAGTTGCTCAGAACGACGAGACGAATCCGAATACGCAGCCCGTTCGTCCACCACACATCCCTAGCATAGCAAACACGCAACTTTCCCCCTCCGGTTCATCTGTCCGAAAACGCGAAACACCGGGGATACTTTCCCGGATGTTTCCCCCCTTCGCCGGTATCACCTACTACCGCGTTAGGTCACATCTAGCACCGCTCATCGTCATGTCATGCATCGTCATACTTATGTTTGCATTGTATTTACTGTTTCTTCCCCCTCTTCTCTCCGGTAGACTACGATACCGACGCTGCTGCTGCCCCGTTCGACTATGGTGTTGACGACCCCTCCTTCTCGGCTGAGCTTCCAGGCAAGCCCCCCCTTGATCACCAGATATGGCCTATTCTTCTCTATACTGCTTGCATTAGAGTAGTGTAGCATGTTACTGCTTTCCGTTAATCCTATTCTGCTGTATAGCCTGTCTTTGCCACTACTGTTGTTACCTTGACCTGCAATCCTAAATGCTTAGTATAGGATCCTAGTATTCCATCAGTGGCCCTACACTCTTGTCCGTCTGCCATGCTATACTACTGGACCGTGATCACTTCGGGAGGTGATCACGGGCATATGTTATATACTTTATACTGTTACATTACTTATGATACTGTTCGGAGATGGGGGCTGAAGGGGCAGGTGGCTCCATCCCGGTAGAGGTGGGCCTGGGTTCCCGACGGCCCCCGACTGTTACTTTGTGGTGGAGCGACAGGGCAGGTTGAGACCACCTAGGTGAGAGGTGGGCCTGGCCCTGGTCGGCGTTCGCGGTTACTTCATAATAACACGCTTAACGAGATCTTGGTATTTCATCTGAGTCTGGCCACTGGCCTATACGCACTAACCAACTACGCGGGAACAATTATGGGCACTCGATGTCGTGGTATCAGCCGAAGCCTTCTTGACGTCAGCGACTGAGTGGCGCGCGCCGGATTGGACTGGAACGCCTGCTCTTGTATTAGGGAGGCTAGGTCTGCTTCCGGCCGCCCTCGCAACGTGCAGGTGTGCAATGGGCTATGGCCCAGACCCCTGCGCCATAGGATTTAGACCGACGTGCTGACCTCTCTGTTGTGCCTAGGTAGGGCTGCGACGTGTTGATCTTCCGAGGCCGGGCATGACCCAGGAAAGTGTGTCCGGCCAAATGGGATCGAGCGTGTTGGGTTATGTGGTGCACCCCTGCAGGGAAGTTTATCTATTCGAATAGTCGTGATCTTCGGTAACAGGACGACTTGGAGTTGTACCTTGACCATATGACAACTAGAATTGGATACTTAATAAAACACACCCTTCCAAGTGCCAGATACCACCCGGTGATTTCTCTCTCACAGGTCGACAAGGAGAGGATCGTTGGGTTAGGTTTATGCTATGCAATGATACTTGGTGAACTTACCTTCTACTCTCTTCTATATGCTGCAAGATGGAGGCGGCCAGAAGCGTAGTCTTCGACAGGACTCGCTATCCCCCTCTTATTCTGGCATTCTGCAGTTCAGTCCACCGATATTGCCCCTTTACACAGATACCCATGCATATGTAGTATAGATCCTTGCTTGCGAGTACTTTGGATGAGTACTCACGGTTGCTTTTCTCCCTCTTTTTCCGCTTTCCATTCTACCTGGTTGTCGCAACCAGATGCTGGAGCCCAGGAGCCAGACACCACCGTTGATGACGACCCCTACTACACCGAGGGTACCTACTACTACGTGCAGGCCGCTGACGACGACCAGGAGTAGTTTAGGAGGATCCCAGGCAGGAGGCCTGCGCCTCTTTCGATCTGTATCCCAGTTTGTGCTAGCCTTCTTAAGGCAAACTTGTTTAACTTATGTCTGTACTCAAATATTGTTGCTTCCGCTGACTCGTCTATGATCGAGCACTTGTATTTGAGCCCTCGAGGCCCCTGGCTTGTATTATGATGCTTGTATGACTTATTTTATTTTAGAGTTGTGTTGTGATATCTTCCCGTGAGTCCCTGATCTTGATCGTACATGTTTGCGTGTATGGTTAGTGTATGATTGAATCGGGGGCGTCACACCATGATGGATCAAACATTGCACAACTCTGGGCATCTTAAGCAAGCTTGGAGAAGGCCACATTATGGTATCAAGCAACTCCTAATCATGCTAGTATCATGGTAAGCTTTTTAGCATGACAAAGTTAGGTCATGCAAAGGAATGGGTTCCTTCTAATGAAAAAAGTGACAGTTGAAACTATAACATCTTAGATGCATTGAATAAGCGTAAGAATAAGAGAATATGCTTTATCGACATGGTCAAGGGAGTTTGCTTGCCTTGCAGATCAGTAGCGGGGTATTTCTCTTCAGAAGCGTACTCATACTCGGCTTTGGGATCAACTCCTAACGTGAAGAAGCAAACACCAAAACGGAAAGGACTACTCAATACATTGCAATGCTTAATCAAATGAATGTCATGACATGTTAATGATGATGTTTGAGCTAATGCAACTAAAGTTTATTCGAAATATATATAGAAAATCCAAACTCCAATAGAAACATTTAAATAACTTTACAATATTTAACCTAAACATCAGGGTTAAGTTTTTTAAACAAGCATGACGGTGGCCCCAACAGATAAATTGCATGTTTTGATCATTCTGCATATATAACTTATTTCATTTGGAGCTATGGTTTGAAAGTTATAAATTTCTAAGTTTGCAAGTACTTTATGAATTTTTGAAAATTAAAAAATGCCATAAAACCTTTTGTTACTCAGCTCTCAGTTAGCCACACTCACTGACTGGCTGGGTTGGGTCAAAGCTGACTCAACTAGTCAAACCTGACATGTGGGGCCTACATGTCATCTACACATGAGCTAAACATGATTTAAACTAAAGGATTTCTATTTTGTGCCCCTACTCCTTTGTTCTACTCGGTTTCCCCCCGCCCATCTAACTGTGCTCACTTTTTCCCTCCTCCACTCGCTCGCGCCTCACAAAAGGCCAAACGGTGCCTGGATGTTTGGTCAAATCCTTTGACCATTACTATGCCAGTGCTCGCACGTGGGGCCGATTGAAGTATCGGGGTTCAAGAACGACACCTATGGGATCACAGGGAATCCCTACTATGGTTGGCGGGGCACGGGGCTGTGCAAAGAGCGGGTCGAGAAGATCAACGCGGGGGAATTTTATCCAGGTTCAGGCCGCAAATGATGCATAATACCCTAGTCCTGCTTTTGGTGTATATGCGGTGTTCTTGAGCTCTTGAACTAGCTGCGGTGCATGCCTAGTCCAAAAAGTCTGAATCCTTTCTTAGTATGCCTCAGGCCTCCTTTTATACATCAAAGGGGTCGCTACAGTGGCTCACAAGAGGTGGAAAGTATGTACAGTGTACAATTTTATCTCCTAACATCGTAGGACAAAACGCATTTAATGCGATGCCGACGTGTCCTCTCGCTTTATCGGGGACGGCAAGGAAGCTCGTCCCGTCCGTCGCCGCCTCGCCTTGCTTTGACGCGCGTCCAAGCCGACGAGCCATGCAGCGCCATGCTGGCTGGCTGGCTGCTGAGCTGGTGCGGTGGCAGAGTCTTCACGAAGATCTGCATGCCACCACGCAGGTGCTTGGCTGGTTGGCCTAGAGGTGGCTTGCTGCCACGTAGGTGTGTGCCTAGTTGGCCTCGAAGCTGCATGTTGCCATGCATGCGCTTGTCATGTTGGAGTAGCCGGGGGCGGCAGAGCCTTGGTAGGTGTGGGCCTGGCTGTGGCCCTGCAGATGCCCCCGGCAAGGGTCTTGCCGGGGTCTCGTGGTCGTCCCCGGCAAGGATCTTGCTGGGGGTCTTCGTCTTCTGGTTCTCATCTACATTTGCAGGCCTTCGGTCTTCACAAAGATCTGCATGACACCATGCAGGCGCCTCCCGAGTCTTGGTTCCAATGTTGTCGATGGTGTCGGAACTCTTAGGCTCAAGGGTGGCGGCCTTGCTGGTGTTGGGCAAGTTGCCCCGGCAAGGCTCTTGCCGTGGCTGTGTAGGCCATCCCAACAAGGTTCTTGCCGAGGAAAACCCATCTTGTCCCTTTGCTCCTCGTGCCTCTGGCTCGGGCGTTGCCCTGGTTGTCTTGTTCCTTGCTCCCTCTGCCCCGCTGAGCGTGGCCGCAGGTGTGGCTACAACTGCCCGTGCACAAGTAAAGGGGGACAGAAGGCCCCTACTTTTGTACACCGACACGGAGATGCTGACATGTGGGATCGGTTGATGGCTGGGTCATTTGTCTGAAAAAGGGGGGATGAAATATCTCTCTCTCTCTCATTTCGCATCCCCCGCGTCCCGAGCAGCCCACCTCCACCTCCACCTTCCTCACCCCCCAATCTCGCGGCCGTCGTCGGTGATGACGACACCATTGGAGGTGTTCTGCGTTGGTGACAATGTCTCACTACAGAAGTACAAGGATATCATCTCTTGGTTTCCTAGCACGCAAGATCTGGCGGAGCATGCGTTGCAATTGTTGATAAATGTGAGGTCGGATGCGATTAGGTGGATAATTCCAGATCGAGTCAATGGGGTGACTTTTATGGGGGTTTTCGTCTGGACAATGCATGAGGCAATGGACTCGTCGGATACTCGTCAGTGAGCTCGCTGGTATTCATATGGGTCTCGACGCGACCTGCCGGATCCAAAGGTCAAACAAGAGCTCACAGTTATTCCGGGGGTGAGATACGTGCGGCCTCCTCCTGGTATGTCTCTAGGCATAATTATGCCTGATAATTATGAGGAGTTTATGAGGACCATCGAAAGGCATGTGCCCGGAGACGAGAAAATGGTAGTTGCGGGTGAGGAGGAGGAAGAGGATTGGTTGTCAAAGCCTGCTCCGGCCACCGACGAGGAGGAGGATGAATATGTAAAGGAGGATATGTATCTGTACATCGTAAAGTGTATGAGCGAAGACGATGATATTTTAGGGGTTATCATGTACTCCCTCCGTTCCGAATTACTTGTTGCACGTATGGATGTATCTAGATGTATTTTAGTTCTAGATAGATCCATTTCAGCGACGAGTAATTTGGAACGGAGGGAGTACAAAGCAAAGCGGGAGGATGAGTAGTCGCTATGTACTGAAGTTTGCTATATTCATCGTTGATGTTCCAATGTTGTTGATCCGAGATGTTTATGCAACCTTATCTACTGAAGTTGGTTTGTTTATCTTTGATTCTTCCAATGTTGTGGATCCGAGATATGTATGCAACCTTATGTACTGAAATTTCTCGTCCTTCCTTCACAAGAAATTCATCGTGAGCACAAGGAAATGGGAGAAAGATCTTTTTTACCAAACCCATGGCCCCATGCCAAAGAATTTCATTTTTTGAGCCTTTTTTCTTTTTCTGTATTTCTTTCAAAATATTGTCAAAAATGCATGGATGAGTCATTCATCTATTGCACATTTTGTGTCAGTTTGTGAAGTTTTTTTTCGAGTTTGCGGTACTGTCAGTTTATCATTTTTCCACAAGCCATTACACATGAAAGGCCTACATGCAAAAGGATTTCAATTTTTTAGCATCTTTTCGTTTTCTATAATTTATTTCAGTGTGTTGTCAAAATTGCATGGATGACTAATCATATAAACTGGTTGTGAATTTGAGTTTTCTTTGCGGATACGGCCTACATTCCTAATGTGGTACGTGAAAATGATTTTCAGAATTTATTGGACCAAACTAGAGCACACTTGCGGTTCAAATTTGAATTACTTAATGTAAATCATAGGAGATTCAATAAATCAATGAAAAATGGAAATATCACTCAGAAATTCATGAAAAATTAGCAGTTGGAATCCCATGTGGTATACTTCAGGTGAAAATTGTAAGGGCACAATTTACAATATTATTTATGGCACTTGCTTCACAAAAAAGTCATGTATGGCACAAGAAAAATGGAAAAAATATTAACCAAATCTTCAATCTTTTTGTGGAATTATTGCTCATAATGGTAACGCCCTTATTAGTTCCAAAAATGGTCATGTTATCATCTAGTATGCCATGAAAATACTCATGGGTATGGTCATCTTAGTTGAAAGTCATTGATCTACATATGAGATGGGTGAGTTTTGTGAAGTTTTTTTGTGGTATTGCTAGTTTATCATTTTTTCCACAAGGCATTGCAGATGAGAGGGGCCCATGCAAAAGGATTTTAATTTTTTAGCATTTTTTTCATTTTATATACTTTATTTCAATGTGTTGTCAAAATTGCATGGATGACTAGTCATATAAAATGGTTGGGAATTTGAGTTTCCTTTGTGGGTACTGCCTACATTCCTAATGTGGTAGGTAAAATGATTTTTCAGAATTTATTGGACCAAACTAGAGCACACTTGTAGTTCAAATTTGAATTACTTGATGTAAACAGCGGGAATTCAATAAATCAATGAAAAATGGCAATATCAATCGGAAATGCATGAAAAATTGGCAGTTGGAATCCCATGTGGTATAATTCAGGTGAAAATTGTAAGGGCATAATTTACATCATTATTTATGGCACTTGCTTCACAAAAAAGTCATGTATGGCAGTAATAAAATGGAAAATTAACTTTTATTTGTGGTATGGTCAGTTTACCGTTTTTCCCACAAGCAATTGCACATAAGACGCCCCCATGTAAAAGGATTTCAATTTTTGAGCCTTTTTTCATTTCCTATAATTTTTCTCAGATTGCTACCAAAATTGCATGGATGGCAAATCATATAAAATGGTTGAGAATTTGAGTTTTCTTTGTGGATACTGCCTACATTCGTAATGTGGCAGGTGAAAAAAAATCAGAATTTATTGGACCAAACTAGAGCACACTTGTTGTTCAAATTTTAATTAATTAATTAATGTAAATCGCAGGAAATTCAATAAATCAATAAAAATGTCAATATCACTCGAAAATTCATGAAAAATTGGTAGTTCGAATACCATGTTGTATACTTTAGGTGAAAATTGTAAGGGCATAATTTACAATAATATTTATGACACTTGCTTCACAAAAAAGTCATGTATGGCACTAGAAAAATAGAAAATCAACTTTTTATTTTGGTATTGTCACTTTACCATTTTTCACTAGCCATTGCACATAAGAGGCCTCAATGCAAAAGGATTTCAATTTTTTAGCCTTTTTTATTTTCTATAATTTTCTCAGAAATCACAAGTCATTCCAAGTGCATGCAAACAACTCGAAATACAATCATTCCAAATGATTTGCGTACATAAATCACGAGTCATTCCAAGTTCATGCAAACAACTCGATATACAATCATTCCAAATGATTTGCGCACATATTCAATATGAATTCATATATATTGTATTCAAATAACACGACAACATCAACGTGCCCTACACCCAAATCTGAAACTAATCGTCTTTGTTAAACTGCGAGCGGCACGCGACAATGACCTCATCAAAGCTAAGGCCATCCGAGAAGGCATGTCGCCCGGCGATGTTTAAGTGCGACATCGGGTTGGGGTCGTTGAAGTGCTGCATCCGAGCACGCGGTCCTGGCCGAGGATCTGCGACTAGAATGGGTTGTTAGGCTCGAAGGCTGGATGCGCCCTCTCCTCCGGCGTCAAACCTACCTGAAACATATAGACGGTGCGT
The DNA here is from genome assembly GCF_018294505.1 of Triticum aestivum. Lineage (NCBI taxonomy): Eukaryota > Viridiplantae > Streptophyta > Magnoliopsida > Poales > Poaceae > Triticum > Triticum aestivum. The sequence goes on from NC_057796.1 coordinate 151,521,515, forward strand.
GCAAAGGCGACAGTACCAACTACGGGGACAGGTTCCACTAGAAGACCACCCGAACTCAGTACCCATCCCACCGAACACGTGTCCGGTGCCATGGATGCGGAAGGGGAGGAGGGAGAGGATGGCTAGGGTTTGTGTTGTAGTGTCGCCGACGTCGGATAAGGTTGTGGAGGTGAGCAGCGAAATGGTAAGGGGGACTACATATATGGCACGGGAAGGGGTGGGTTCTGGTGTTAAGCCACCATTAATCGGCGCGGAATCATGACTCCGGTTGTGTGAAAATGCGAGCAGTAGCTTCTGTGGAAACAACATGCGATGCCGATTCAGTTTTGCATTCCGATGGGTCCCACACATCAGCCGCAGACTGTGTAGAATCAGCGAAATCACTAACGCATGCGGCCAAAATTTGGGTCCCATGCGAATGTATCTGGCCTTACATGTCGGCCCCACCCGAATGCATGTGGCCTTACATGTCGGCCCCACGCGAATGCATGTGGACTTACATATCAGCCCCATGCGAATGAATGCGGCCTTACATGGCGGACCCACGCATCAGCACCGGCGTGGTGACGGTCAAAGGCTTTGACCGGACAGCAAGGCACCATTTGGCCTATTGTCAGGAGCGGGTGAGTGGAGGAGGGAAAAAGTGAGCGAAGTTAGATTGGCGGGGGAAAACTAAGCACAAATAAGGAAGGAGGGGCACAGAAATAGAAATCCCTTAAACTAATCATCATCACACCATTAACAGTGATGGGCCCCAAACATCATAGGCTCGAGCTAATCTTAATTAGCCTAACCTAATTGTTCCATGGCGACTAACTCAAGATTATCCATCGACTATGTTGAAGACCCTACTAACCCTAAGTGATTTATCAAAATTCTTCTTTCTGGATGTACTCTTGTGCTTACACTCCTCAACTTGTGTGAGGCTTAATTAGCTCAAACCTATACATGCACAAAGGAAGATTATCAAGTAGTACACCATCCTCTAAGGAATTAAGTTGATACACGTAAAGAAGATTCAACTTTATATGAATATTGTGTATGATTCCGAAAGTACCTGTGACGCCCCCAATTCAATCGCACACTAATCATACACGCAAACGTGTACGATCAAGATCCGGGACTCACGGAAAGATATCACAACACAACTCTAAAAAAAGTAAGTCATACAAGCATCATATTACAAGCCAGGGGCCTTGAGGGCTCGAATACAAAAGCTCGATCATAGACGAGTCAGCGGAAGCAACAATATCTGAGTACAGACGTAAGTTAAACAAGTTGCCATAAGATGGCTAGCACAAACTAGGATACAGATCGAAAGAGGCGCAGGCCTCCTGCCTGGGATCCTCCTAAACTACTCCTGATCGTCGTCAGCAGCCTGCACATAGTAGTAGGCACCTCCAGTGTCGTAGGAGTCGTCGTCGATGGTGGCGTCTAGCTCCTGGGTTCCAACATCTTGTTGCGACAACCAGGAAGAAAAGGGAAGGGGGAAAAGAGGGAGAGAAGCAACCGTGAGTACTCATCCAAAGTACTCGCAAGCAAGGAACTACACTACATATGCATGGGTATCAGTGTAAAGGGGCAATATCGGTGGACTGAACTGCAGAAAGCCAGAATAAGAGGGGGATAGCTAGTCCTGTCGAAGACTACGCTTCTGGCAGCCTCCATCTTGCAGCATGTAGAAGAGAGTAGATGGTAAGTTCACCAAGTATCAACGCATAGCATAATGCTACCCGGCGATCCTCTCCTCGTCGCCCTGTTAGAGAGCGGTCACCGGGTTGTATCTGGCACTTGAAAGGGTGTGTTTTATTAAATATCCGGTTCTAGTTGTCATAAGGTCAAGGTACAACTCCGGGTCGTCCTGTTACCGAGGATCATGGCTATTCGAATAGATAAACTTCCCTGCAGGGGTGCACCACATAACCCAACACGCTCGATCCCCTTTGGCCGGACACACTTTCCTCGGTCATGACCGGCCTCAGAAGATCAACACGTCGCAGCCCTACCTAGGCACAACAGAGAGGTCAGCATGCCTGTCTAAATCCTATGGCACAGGGGTCTGGGCCCATCGCCCGTTGCACACCGGCACGTTGCGTGGGGGCGGAAGCAGCCTAGCCTCCCTAATACAAGAGCAGGCGTTCTAGTACAATCCGGCGTGCGCCGCTCAGTCGCTGACGTCAAGAAGGCTTCGGCTGATACCACGACGTCGAGTGCCCATAACTGTTCCCGCGTAGTTGGTTGGTGCGTATAGGCCAGTGGCCAGACTCAGATCAAATACCAAGATCTCGTTAAGCGTGTTAGTTGATGTAACCGCGGACGCCGACCAGGGCCAGGCCCACCTCTCTCCTAGATGGTCTCAACCTGCCCTGTCGCTCCACCACAAAGTAACAGTCCGGGACTGTCGGGAACCCAGGCCCACATCTACCGGGATGGAGCCACCTGTCCTTTCAGCCCCCCACATCGGAATCACTTGCGGGTACTCTATGATCCGACCCGACTTTAGTCACCACATGTATCATATAATATGTATGTAAGTATATACCCGTGATCACCTCCCGAGTGATCACGACCCGGTAGTATAGCATGGCAGACGGACAAGAATGTAGGGCCACTGATGGAATACTAGCATCCTATACTAAGCATTTATTATCTATTGAATAAAGAGGTCTTTTGAGGTAAAAAAGCATTTAGGATTGCAGGTAAGGGTAACAACTGTAGCAACAATGACAGGCTATGCAGCAGAATAGGATTAACCGAAAGCCGTAACATGCTACACTACTCTAATGCAAGCAGTAGAGAGAAGGAATAGGCGATATCTGGTGATCAAGGGGGGGCTTGCCTGGAAGCTCAGCCGAGAAGGAGGGGTCGTCAACACCGTAGTCGTACTGGGTAGCAGCGGCGTCGGTCTCGGTGTCTAGCGAGAGAAGTGGGGGAAGAAACAATAAATATAATGCAAACATATGGATGACAATGGATGACATGTCAATGAGCGTTGCTAGGTGTGCCCTAACGCGGTAGTAGGTGATACCGGCGAAGGGGGGAAAACATCCGGGAAAGTCTTCCCGGTGTTTCGCGTTTTCGGACAGATGAACCGGACGGGGAAAGTTGCATGTTTGCTATGCTAGGGATGTGTGGCAAACGAACGGGCTGTGTATCCGTATTTGTCTTGTCGTTCTGAGCAACTATCATGTACAAAACATTTTCATCCGAGTTATGGTTTATTTTATATTATTTTCCAAAGTTTTAATAATATTCTAGAATTATTATTTATTTGAAATTAAATAGGTAAATGCTAGGTGCCCCCAGCTCTGCGTACACAGAAGTGTACCAGAGGCTGACATGTGGGCCAGGGGGTCCCTGATGACCAGTCAAATTTTGACTGGTCAAAAGGGGGTGGGGCCCCCTGTCATTGACTGCTACATTAACCAACTAGTTAATTTATTCTAACTAGGTTATTAAGCTAATAGATTTTAATTAGTTTAATTAAACCTAATTAATTAATATTTATTTATCTATTTATTTTTAATTATTTTTTTAACGTTCTGGGGTGGGGCCCCCGTGTCATTGGCCCATAGGCCAATCAGGGCGGGTGCGGGTGGTGTGACGCTGCGGGCGCCCGAACCCGGCAGGGCACCGGAGCAGGTGAAGGCCGGTGGCCTGGGGCCGGCGGTGACGGGTGAAGCGGGGGGTGGTGCGGGGCCGGGCCAGTGGCAGGGAAGCGGCAGGGGCAGCGCGCGGGGGCACGGAAGGCGAGCGGGCTATTCGAGTGCGGGCGCGAGGCGGCGACTGCGGGGCCGGCGGCGAGCCGACATGGCATAGGGGGCGCGAGCGCTCGCGCACAGCAAAGGCCGGCGAAGGCGGGCGGCAGTCGGTGGCGGGAGCAAGGGCGACGCGGGCATGGTCGGGCAGAGGGGGCAGCGCGCGGTGGCGCGGCGGAGTGCGTGCAGTGCCGTGGCGGGTTACGAGCTCCAGCGAGCTCGGGCAACACTGAGGGAGAGAGGAGGAGAGGCCGGGCCTCACTTGCGGTGCAGGGGAACGGCAGCGTGCTCGAGGAGGAGGACGAGGAAGGGGCGTCCGACGAGGTGGCAGCGAGGCGCCTGTGTCGGGGAAGTTCCTCACTGACGGGCAGCTCGTCCGCGGCAGCAAGGTCGCCGGGCGACGCTGGGCAGCAGCGACAATGGAAGGTGGTGGTCAGCGCCGGCGCGGGAGAGGTGGGGTCGGTGGCTCGGTGCCCCCCGATCCCGATTTGGATCATGGAGGGAGGCAGAGGGAGGAGTGGGACGTGGGGGGTGGGGAAAGTGGGGAGGAATGGGGGATCGTGCGGGGCGACGGGGAGGGGCGCCGTCCAGATCCAGGGGCGAGAGGGAGTGAGAGGGGATCGGGGAGGGGAGAGGCTAGGGTTTGGGAGTCGGCAGGCCATATAGGCCAAGGGCGCGGTTGGGCCGGTGGGCCGGCCGGCTGGGTCGTGGCCTAGTTGGCCATGGGGGAGGGGGTTCTGTCTTTATTTCTCTTTTGTTTAAGTTTTTGGTTTTTATCTACTTTTTGTTTATTAGTTTTCTATTTTATTTTCTATATATATTCGTTTTATAAAATATATAAGTAGTACCTAAATTAGTGTTTCAAAATATCCCAATGCCACAAAAAATTTGGTAACAAAACAAAACTATTTAGTATTTTATTAATTGTAAAAGGTATTTAATTAATTGTTTTTGCTACTGTCATATTTATTTTAGAGTAGTTAAACACTTTATAAAAGTTTGGTTTCTCCACCATAATTACTTATGCATTATTTGGCACAACCCGAACAATTTGGTTTTAATATTTGAAAATCTTTTTTGTTTTCCTTTAATTAAATTTTGAATTTGTTTCGGTTTTGAATTATCGAAGTTTATCAATAGTAACTGAGGTGACGTGGCATCATTAGCGGGGGATCACTGTAGATAATTATTCGGGCGTCACAATTTCCCTCCACTACAAGAAATCTCGTCCCGAGATTTTAAGATGCGGAGTAAGGGGAAAGATCTGGTTACTAAATTCTAACGATTCTTCTCGGTCTTAGTTGCTCTTCTCGAAGAGGTCGATCCATTACATTGATGTCTTCATTTCTCTGCTTCGGGTCATCATGATGAAGTGGTCGTCCTTCCTTCCGGATCTTTGTCGTACTTACGAAAAGGATAAGGGGTAGCTTCAAAAGGACAGACCTCTACAAGGTTGCTTATCTGGTAGATAATATTAGGGAAGGTGGCGGAAAGTAACTCTCGAGTTGAAACTTAAGAAATTATCATGAGCAAAGTAAGAAGGTGCACAATAGAAGTTTCAAACGCATAGGCAATCGTTCGTTGCCTGATACGAAATGTGAAAGGGGTTCAGAGCAATGGGAATAAGTATTGCGTCTGATACTAGAATAGATTACTAGGCAGGTGGTCGGTGAATTACATACGAAGTCAAGCTCGAGGAATAAACTTTGCAATAGGTTCTACAGGAGAGTCAGGTTTCGATCCTTGGTACTGTGGGTTATGGGCCCACCATGTGGGTTAAAAGTAGAAAGGGGGCTAACATCTTGCACGGTCATGATAGCAAGGCATGTCAGAGGATAGCCTGCCAGTTATGTTGGCAACAACATTGGTACCAAGGGCGAGGGACGAAGAGAATCATTTTCCTGCTCGTTGAACGAGGCGGACGAATAGGCAAGGTTCTCGTCCATCGGTGGCTACCGGAATGTCATCAACAATAGTAACAAGGTCTTATTGACAGATTAGTACACCGAGGTGTTTACTTAAGCAGTGAATTATTACTGCTTAGATCATATTGATCACAAGAAAGATTAAACAAAATAATGGAAAGGAAAAGTTGATCATCAGATTAAACAGAACAATGGAAAGGAAAAATGTGTTTAAACACATAGTTCAGGTGTATATCCTTCCCAAGGGCAAGCAGAGCATGATATCCATGACGGGATATAACATAAAAATCCCTTTAGGAAAGGGGAGAGAAATTTCATGCCATTACCCAAACAACGGTATTTGGATAATTGATAAAGAAAATTTAGCATTGGGCTCCAAATGTTCTTATTGAAATTCGGAGTACCACAGACATGCTTCAAGATAGCATTGACATGATCATCAAATGAAGATCAGACTTTGAAACACAAAGGATCCATCAGGAATAACTTGTAGAATAAGTCTTACAATTTCCTCATGGAAGAATGGATAACCTTGCTGAAAAGGAAACTATAACAATAGGGCCTCCGGGCAGGTGTTCTAGGCATGACATCACCTTACCGGGTCATATAAAGACCAATGTTATAACTCTTGGAAATATGTTCCAACCATCATATCTGACCGAGATTCAGATCTGATCGGTGTTAGGGTACCTCAGACTCAGGATGCCTGAGAAGAAAAGGTGCAAAACAAATTGACGAGACGACATTGTAAGATTCTCAGGAAATGTACTATGGAAGCTAGTTCCGAAACAAGAGTTTGTCATTAAACCAAGGAGAGGATGAGGAGGTGGCTGCTGGACTCAGCGACAATTCATCGAGATTTCCAAAAAGACGGATTTCCACAATTATGTGAATAAGGAGATAACATTGGTTAGATCAAATGATATAACGATGTATGCTCGAGGAGAACATCCACGAGTAAACATTGGTTGAAAGGTGCGCCCGAAATATGGGCTTAGGTAGCATGATCGATGTTAGAATGGTGATTCGACAACCAATGGTCTAAGAATGAAATGTCGACCATTAACTTCGAAGCAATAGGGTTGCTAGAAGTACAGAATCCAAACAGCACCATTCACTTGTTGGTATCCCGGTTAGAATCAAAACGGGAACCAAGAAAAAATGGTGATGGTGAGAAGTATCACTGTTTCAAGAATTCTTAAGAGGTGGAGCAATCCCCACAACATCCTTGATGTAAAAGATGGTAATACTCCAAGGTAGAACATAACATAAGCTGGATAGCAAGGAACTCAAGGTACTACACGAAACATGAACAAGTTTGTGTTGGAGGGAGGACAATAAAGATGCCGATGATAACACAAATCATCAAGGGGCAAGGATGGTATTTCTCATCAAGAATTCGATAGATATCCCGGAAGAACCCAAAAGGTTGATGATGATCGCGACAAATTTTGTCGAGAGGCTCCAAGAAGAAGCAATTGAACAACGACTGCATCAAGCAAAGGGACTGTTGCAGCGAAAGATTATTGGATCCACGGATACAACATCAACTCGGGATCAAGCTTGTTGTTTGAGGTGGAACGATAAGACGAGGAAATTGACGTAAGCTTAGCTCATCATCGGAAGTCGTGCTCCGGGATTAAGGACCAGGTAGCACAGTTAAAATCAGCACGACAATGATATAGCCGATCAGGCTAGGAATGTCTTGAAGGATTATTAAACTCATAAGCAATGAAAATTACTTAGGGTTATCGAACCGGAATGCGGGATTGGTTCACATATCGGTGTTCTCGGTTGACGACAACCCAGAACCCGGGAAAATTGGAATCGGTGAGAAATAACAATTGATGAAGAACCCATAAGAAGTTATGCAGTTCCATGATATTCTTGAGATACCAGAGTGTAATACTCGATGATAGATCAAAGTAAAGGTTGGACAGGTGCAATGATCTGCAGAGGACAAGTAGTTTAACTTGTCTGAGAAATTGAATCAAGGGGAACAATATGGTCAGAACCACATTTGTAAATGATTAAACCACGGTACAAGAACTTATAACAAGGGGGTAACTATTTTATGAGAAGCTTCCATGATAAGATTTACATCGTGTCCATGGGCATGAACACAAAGTTCAAGGTCGACTTCCACTTCTCCAATGCATAATCTTTCATTCACTTCCCGTCTTCGAAGAAGTTATAGAGTTGAAAATTTATCCGACAAAACACCAATAGATATAACCCGCATAAACTTCAGGTTCACACAGACTAAAGAAGGCATAGGTTCGACCCATATGGGCATCTTAGAAACATATACCACAAGCTTCGAGAGTAAATACCAGTAGTTCGAAAGCACAGCATGGTTGGCCAATCAAAGAATAGGATTTACTAATGGCATTATGTATCCGGGAAGAATTCACAAGGCGATTACATATGAAGGACATTGTCGAATAAAATCCAATAAAGGATCTGGTGGTCCACAAGGGATCTGATGTGAGCGTCGGTACTCAACTAGAAGAAGAAAGAAAGCAAGGAGATCAGATTGTCGAAACAACTTACTAATTCAAAGCTCAAATGCAAAGGAATTATGAGCTCCAAATCAAGGGAACAGAAGCAAACGCTCTGGTTAAGGATGGATAAGTTGAATAGATTTGATTGGTCGAGATCCAGCTCATGTTAAAATGACGTCTGAGCCGAAAGGATGAATTCTAGGATCTGATTAAGGATTGCGAACACTCGCGACATATTGAATCAAGGGACTCAAGATGATAAAGGCAAGGGATGACAATAAGATTACGAGACTTATGGGATTAACCATAATGCAAGCAAGCAAGAATTTCAAGAGCAATAGGCTGCTCAGGATTTTCGGAAGATCGATGGTATTTCGAAGTCTTTTGCGAAACATATGAACAACTGGGAATGAGCGGATACTCGATAAGTGCAAGCAATTATCCGTAGGGGTATTCATGCGGCAAAGATCTAAAATGCAATGGCTCAAGAGATTCTTAAAAGTCGAAGAACAATTCGATGCATCTTGTAATAACAAGAGCAGCTAGGGATGAATGTAAGAATGGCAAGGGTAAGAAGTTATCCATAAGGATTTATCGGTGGTCGGGAATAGCAAAAGCGGTGGGCACAAAGTCTCGAGAGAACATCGGAGAGTATCTTCAGAATCTTCTGGTGCACCAACCGATCATCTCGAGTGAAGGGCTCTCCGGGAGGAAGTAATTACGAGAACCTAGAGTCAGAGTTAGTAAAATCGTTTAACCCGAATAGAGGAGAGATCAGAGTCCTAGAGTATAGATGAGGAATAAAAGATCCTAATACCACCCAATGGAGACGTGGGCCCATAGGCCACACAGCCATGATAGTAAAGGTTTTGCAATGACTAGACTCAACTTCGGCCAAGGAGTTGGAAAGGGGGATTCCTACAAGCAGTCGGCTCTGATACCAACTTGTGACGCCCCCGATTCAATCGTACACTAATCATACACGCAAACGTGTATGATCAAGATCCGGGACTCACGGGAAGATATCACCACACAACTCTAAAAATAAAATAAGTCATACACGCATCATATTACAAGCCAGGGGCCCCGAGGGCTCGAATACAAAAGCTCGATCATAGACGAGTCAGCGGAAGCAACAATATCTGAGTACAGACGTAAGTTAAACAAGTTGCCATAAGATAGCTAGCACAAACTGGGATACAGATCGAAAGAGGCGCAGGCCTCCTGCCTAGGATCCTCCTAAACTACTCTTGGTCGTCGTCAGCGGCCTGCACGTAGTAGTAGGCACCTCCAGTGTAGTAGGGGTCGTCGTCGACGGTGGCGTCTGGCTCCTGGGCTCCAGCATCTGGTTGCGACAACCAGGAAGAAAAGGGAAGGGGAAAAAGAGGGAGAGAAGCAACCGTGAGTACTCATCCAAAGTACTCGCAAGCAAGGAACTACACTACATATGCATGGGTATCAGTGTAAAGGGGCAATATCGGTGGACTGAACTGCACAAAGCCAGAATAAGAGGGGGATAGCTAGTCCTGTTGAAGACTACGCTTCTGGCAGCCTCCATCTTGCAGCATGTAGAAGAGAGTAGATGGTAAGTTCACCAAGTATCAACACACAGCATAATGCTACCCGGCGATCCTCTCCTCGTCGCCCTGTTAGAGAGCGGTCACCGGGTTGTATCTGGCACTTGAAAGGGTGTGTTTTATTAAGTATCCGGTTCTAGTTGTCATAAGGTCAAGGTACAACTCCGGGTCGTCCTGTTACCGAGGATCATGGCTATTCGAATAGATAAACTTCCCTGCAGGGGTGCACCACATAACCCAACACGCTCGATCCCCTTTGGCCGGACACACTTTCCTCGGTCATGCCCGGCCTCAGAAGATCAACACGTCGCAACCCTACCTAGGCACAACAGAGAGGTCGGCATGCCGGTCTAAATCCTATGGCACAGGGGTCTGGGCCCATCGCCCGTTGCACACCGGCACGTTGCGTGGGGGGCGGAAGCAGCCTAGCCTCCCTAATACAAGAGCAGGCGTTCTAGTCCAATCCGGCGTGCGCCTCTCAGTCGCTGACGTCAAGAAGGCTTCGGCTGATACCACGACGTCGAGTGCCCATAACTGTTCCCGCGTAGTTGGTTGGTGCGTATAGGCCAGTGGCCAGACTCAGATCAAATACCAAGATCTCGTTAAGCGTGTTAGTTGATGTAACCGCGGACGCCGACCAGGGCCAGGCCCACCTCTCTCCTAGATGGTCTCAACCTGCCCTGTCGCTCCGCCACAAAGTAACAGTCCGGGACTGTCGGGAACCCAGGCCCACCTCTACCGGGATGGAGCCACCTGTCCTTTCAGCCCCCCACATCGGAATCACTTGCGGGTACTCTACGAGCCGACCCGACTTTAGTCACCACATGTATCATATAATATGTATGTAAGTATATACCCGTGATCACCTCCCGAGTGATCACGACCCGGTAGTATAGCATGGCAGACGGACAAGAATGTAGGGCCACTGATGGAATACTAGCATCCTATACTAAGCATTTATTATCTATTGAATAAAGAGGTCTTTTGAGGTAAAAAAGCATTTAGGATTGCAGGTAAGGGTAACAACTGTAGCAACAATGACAGGCTATGCAGCAGAATAGGATTAACCGAAAGCCGTAACATGCTACACTACTCTAATGCAAGCAGTAGAGAGAAGGAATAGGCGATATCTGGTGATCAAGGGGGGCTTGCCTGGAAGCTCAGCCGAGAAGGAGGGGTCGTCAACACCGTAGTCGTACTGGGTAGCAGCGGCGTCGGTCTCGGTGTCTAGCGAGAGAAGTGGGGGAAGAAACAATAAATATAATGCAAACATATGGATGATGATGCATGACATGTCAATGAGCGTTGCTAGGTGTGCCCTAACGCGGTAGTAGGTGATACCGGCGAAGGGGGGAAACATCCGGGAAAGTATTCACGGTGTTTCGCGTTTTCGGACAGATGAACCGGACGGGGAAACATCTGGATCAAGGGACACCTAAGCAGAAAGCATAAGGATTGAGGAAAGCAATGACAGTTTTCACGAGCAGTGGATTAAGTGAAGTTAAGATATACCTCAATGGGAGAATCATCAGCGTGAGATCTTGAGGGATTAACAATTTTGATTTAAAACGTCATTAGAGAAGACTCCTTTGCACCAGCGATAGACCAAATTTTAGGGCTAGAGCTTTAGCCATCAATACATCTATGCACCAGTCAATCTTACCATTTCCCCAACAATAAATTTACCTTTGTCATCTCTTAAGACCGCCCCCATCGTACCCCAGAGTAAGTCATGGTCACAAGAAGTATCAACGTTAAGTTTAACAAATCCCAGTGAAGGGCAAGACCATCCTCCTCTTTTCATGGAAACCTTTAGCGAGGAAGTAGTAACAAAATTGGTCGTAAGAGCCCGGATCCACATGGAAATTTGGTGTGCTTTTTGAGTTGTCTCCTTGTGAACCAATTTACGTATTTCCCACCACAAGTACCAGGCTGATATGGCAAACATTTCACGATATTCTGGTTAGCCATAATACACAACTCCTGATTTGGCATTGGGAGAAAATATTCCAAAACCGCCTCACCCGCATGATCTACTTCACAAGCTCTGTCGATAATATCATCCATCCCCAGCCTTCTCCATACTTCTTTTTCTCTATTGCATAGAAATAATAAATGCTTTGTGTCTTCTAATCCAGATGAGCAGACAGGGCAATTGGGCGAAACATCCACATGTCTATTGGCTAGCGCAACATGGCACGAAAGAGTGTCATGTAGCATATGCCAAATAAATATTTTAACCTTTGCCGAGAAAGAAAGTTTCCAAATCCTACACCAAATAGGATTAATTGTGGTACGTCCCATCTATGATGTAGCTTGTTTCCATATTGATGGTCCCATTCCACAAAATAAGCAAATCGGACCGAAACATACCATTTTGTGTGAAATTTCAAGCTACGAAATCTGGCATATCATGTTGCGAGATAGGGATCGTGAGTACTCATTGAACATTGATAGGCCATAGGTTTTGTCAATCAAATCTACTACCTTAGATAACAACAGACCTCCCTTAGGAGTAATAATTTTTCAGTTTGCACAATTTGGAATCCATGCATCCTTCCAAACGTTAATATTCTGACCATTCCTCACTTGCCAAATGTGACCACTTTTCAGAGAAGTCACACCCGCCATAATACTTTGTCAGATGAAGGAAGAACCCTTATTTAGATTAGTGTTCAACAAATCACCATCAGGGTAGTATTTGACTTTCAGAATAGTAGCACATAGAGAATCAGGATTCTCAATAAGACGCCAAGCCTGTTTAGCGAGCATAGCCAAACTGAAACAGGGATATCACGAAAAGCAATTCTTCCTTGATTCTTGGGTACACACATTTTCCACCAAGCCATCCAATGCATCCTCCTATGGTTGTCTTCGTCTCCCCACCAGAAATGTGTCATCGCGTCAATAATTCCTTTGCATATTTTTTTAGGAATTTTGAAGACCGACATTGCATAGGTGGGTATGCCTTGAATGACCGCTTTGAGCAGAATCTCCTTTCCTCCGGCTGAAAGAAGTTTTTCCTTCCAACCACTGATTTTCTTAACAATCAATCAATTAAGTACTGAAAACAATCGGTTTTATCTAATCCCACATTGGCGGGCAGTCCTAAATATCTGTTGTTTAAGGCCTCGGTCATGATATTAAGAGTTGTACACATTTTCCCTCTAGTCTCCTAAATATCTGTTGTTTAAGGCATCGCTCATGATATTAAGAGTTGTACACATTTTCCCTCTAGTCTCCACACTCGTATTAGGACTAAAAAAGATACTGGATTTGTCAACACTGACCATCTGTCCCGAGGCCGCCCCGAGCCCGCGCAATACGAATCTAGAACTGATTTTAGCGCTTCCACACTTTGCAAATTTGCTTTCATAAGGATTAAAGAGTCAACGGCAAAGAAAAGATTCGTAATAGGTGGTGCGTCTCTGCACACCTTCGCTCTTGAAATATATTTTTTTCTTCCGCATGTGTTAATAGGGTAGTCAGACCCTCCGTGCGTAACAAGAAAAGGTAAGGAGATAACATGTCTCCCTGCCTCAGACCCATAGTAGGTTTAGAATTCTCACTTTCCTCCGCATTAAACTGAATTCGGTATTCAACAGTGGAGACGCATTGCATAATAAAATTTACACAATTTTGACGGAAACCAAGCTTGAGAATAATCTCCTTGAGAAAAACTCACTCAATCGACCATAAGCTTTGTGCATATCTAGTTTTATTGCACACAAACCTTCTTTGCGCTCTCCCCTTTTCTTAATAGTGTGGAAGCATTCGTATGCCACCAATACATTATCTGTAATCAGTCTTCAGGCACGAGCGCAGTTTGAGTCGGACTAATAATATTTGGTAGGAACACCTTTAGGCGAGAAGCTATCATTTTTGCAATTATTTTATACACCCCACTGCACAAATTGATTGGCCTAAATTGGGTTACCTTCTTAGGAGAATTGACTTTCGGGATCATCACAATCGAAGTATCATTCTAGCCTAATGGGTGTAGGTATTTGCCGCATGCAAAAACTCCTCGATGAGATCGTCTCCTAACATTTGCTAAAACCTTTTATAGAAAATAGACTGTAGAACATCGGGACCCGGGGCTTTTAAATCCTCAATATCAAACAAGGCTTTGCGTATCGGTCGTATATGAAGTGAGAGGGCATTGTTCATCTTAGTAGATACTCTCCTCCGAACCAGGGATAAAACCTCCTGATTAGGTTGCTCAATTTTTGAGGTGAAAAGTTCTGTAAAATATTCTGTGATATGGTCTTCGGTTCCGTATCTTGCCACCAGACCCAGAGTCATCAAGAATCTTCTTAATATTGTTTCTCTTTTTCCTATATGTGGCTGCGTTGTGAAAAATGAAGTATTTTGGTCTCCATGCATCAACTTGTTAGAGTTATATAGTTATATTTATGTGGCCTTTGGCATTTTGTATTCTAGCTTCTGGCATTCTCTTGTACATGTATATATGCTGGTCTTTGGCACCATAGTAATACAAGTTGCTTTCATAACATGGTACCAGAGACAGGTTGAGACTCCTATGGAGCTCAATCTTCACCTTCGCACTTCTGATGGTGAGCCCCTATCTGATCCGACTCTTTATCGTCATCTTGTTGGTAGTCTTGTCTATCTTGTTGTTACTCGTCCTGATATCTCCTATCTTATCCATATTCTGAGTCAGTTTGTTTCTGCTCCCACTTCAGTTCACTATAGTCACCTTCTTCGTGTTCTACGATATCTTCGTGGCACGATCTCTCATCGTCTCTTTTTCCCCGTTCCAGTCTGTTACAGCTCCAGACCTATACGGATGCTACGTGGGCTAGTGATCCTTTGGATCGCCATTCACTTTCTGCTTACTGTGTTTTTCTTGGTGGTTCTCTCATTGCCTGGAAGACGAATAAACAGACTGCAGTTTCCCGTTCGAGTGCATAGGCCGAGTTGCAAGCTATGGCTCTTATGACGATAGAGGTGACTTGATTACGATGGTTACTGGAGGATTTTTGGTGTTTCTGTTAATGCACCTACCACCCTCTTGTCCGACAATACAGGTGCTATCAGTATTGCGCGGGACCCTGTGAAGCATGAGCTTACCAAGCATATTGGTGTTGATGCTTTTTATGTGCGAGCTGTTGTGCAGGATCATGTTATTTCTCTTCAGTATGTGTCTTCTGAGTTACAGCTAGCGGCTCTTCATGAAGGCCTTTGGCCTTTTTGTATTCTAGCCTTCTGGCATTCTCTTGTACATGTATATATGCTAGTCTTTGCCACCATAGTAATACAAGTTGCTTTCATAACAAAACTAATTGCTCGACCTCTTTGTAACCAGAAAATTTCTTATTGATCCAACAGATTCTCAATGAGAACAATAATTTGGTTTTGCCTAGAGTAGGAATCAACATCATAGGACCACGTTTAAGTTTCTCTAATTCTTTTTAATTTATTAATTCTCCGCTTTGGTCTCTTCAGAGTTTCGCGGTCCCAAGAATGTAGATCGACATGTATCGCTTGAGTCCTCTCTCCAAGCATTGGACCGATGCTAGCAAGTTTTGCCTTTTCCCAAGAAGCCTTGATAATTTCCCCAACAGTTTCTTCTTTAAGGCACCTGGCTTAAAAAAATTTAACACTTCTTTTCGGCAGATGAAACATACTACCATCAAAATAATCCATATCCAAAACTAACGAGCGATGGTCAGAATGTACACGTTCTTCATTAATAGCAGCTGCCCGAGGAAATTTATGTGCTCATTCTACATTACAGACTGCACGGTCAAGGTGTTCCCCAATCTCACCTTTCCTCCACGTAAAGGGGTCGCCCATGAAGCCCATGTCGTCCAAACCACACTATGTGAGATAATCATGAAAATCCTTCATCACATTTTCCAAAGAATACAAAAACATGTTGAAATCTCCTAGTAACCGAGGTCTTCTTCAATAGTGAGCCAAGCTGCGGTGCGCCACCCCACTGTCTTAGTCAAACAAGGTGCGGCCTATGGCAGATTCTCCATGATCTCTTGGAGAAGACAAACAGGTTACACGGGAAAGGGATTCAAGGAATTATTGGTTACACAGTTAACAGATGTGGAGAGTTCTCTAAATATATCTATAGTGGCCAGGTGCCTTCCGACTTCTGATCTGGAGCATTTGTTTGATGATCAAATTTTCACCGATTGAGAGTTTTCACCAGATATGTTGCTGCTACCTCTTGAGCACTACGTTGGTTTTCCCTTGAAGAGGAAAGGGTGATGCAGTAAAGTAGCATAAGTATTTCCCTTAGTTTTTTGAGAACCAAGTTATCAATCCAGTAGGAGACCATGCTCGAGTCCCACGCACCTACACAAACAAATAAGAACCTTGCAACCAACGTGATAAAGGGGTAGTCAATCCCTTCACGGCCACTTGCAAAAGTGAGATCTGATAGAGATGATAAGATAATATTTTTGGTATTTTTATGATAAAGACTAAAAGTAAAGAAAGCAAAATAAACGATGAAAGAAATAGCTTGTTGACGGGAGATTAATATGATAGAAAATAGACCCGGGGGCCATAGGTTTCACTAGTGGCTTCCTTCACGGCCACTTGCAAAAGTGAGATCTGATAGAGATGATAAGATAATATTTTTGGTATTTTTATGATAAAGACTAAAAGTAAAGAAAGCAAAATAAACGATGAAAGAAATAGCTTGTTGGCGGGAGATTAATATGATAGAAAATATAACCGGGGGCCATAGGTTTCACTAGTGGCTTCTCTCAAGATAGCATAAGTATTACGGTGGGTAAACGAATTACTGTCGAGCAATTGATAGAATTGAGCATAGTTATGAGAATATCTAGGTATGATCATGTATATAGGCATCACGTCCGCGACAAGTAGATCGGAACGATTCTGCATCTACTACTATTACTCCACACATCGACCGCTATCCAGCATGCATCTAGAGTATTAAGTTCATAAGAACAGAGTAATGCTTTAAGCAAGATGACATAATGTAGAGGGTTAAACTCATGCAATATGATATAAACCCCATCTTTTTATCCTCGATGGCAACCATACAATACGTGTCGTTTCCCCTACTGTCACTGGGATCGAGCACCGCAAGATTGAACCCAAAGCTAAGCACTTCTCCCATTGCAAGAAAGATCAATCTAGTAGGCCAAACCAAACTGATAATTCGAAGAGACTTGCAAAGATAACCAATCATACATAAAAGAATTCAGAGGAGATTCAAATATTGTTCATAGATAATCTTGATCATAAACCCACAATTCATCGGATCTCGACAAACACACCGCAAAAAGAAGAGTTACATCGAATAGATCTCCAAGAGAATCGAGGAGAACTTTGTATTGTGATCCAAAGAGAGAGAAGAAGTCGTCTAGCTAATAACTATGGACCCGAAGGTCTGAGGTAAACTACTCACACATCATCGGAGAGGCTATGGTGTTGATGTAGAAGCCCTCCGTGATCAATGCCCCCTCCGCCGGAGTGCCGGAAAAGGCCCCAAGATGGGATCTCACGGGTACAGAAGGTTGCGGCAGTGGAAATAGGGTTTTGGCTCCGTATATGATGTTTCCAGGGTGTATGAGTATATATAGGCGAAGGAGGTCGGTCAGGAGAGCTACGAGGGCCCACGAGGGTGGAGGGTGCGCCCAGGGGGGTAGGCGCGCCCCCCAGCTCGTGGCCTCCTCGTTGATTGCTTGACGTCCACTCTAAGTCCTCTGGATCACGTTTGTTCCGAAAATCACGTTCCCGAAGGTTTCATTCCATTTGGACTCCATTTAATATCCTTTTCCTTCGAAACACTGAAATAGGCAAAAAAAAACACCAATTTGGGCTGGGCCTCCGGTTAATAGGTTAGTCCCAAAAATAATATATAAGTGTATAATAAAGCCCACTAAACGTCCAAAACAGAATATATAATAGCATGGAACAATCAAAAATTATAGATACGTTGGAGACATATCAAGCATCCCCAAGCTTAATTCCTGCTCGTCCTCGAGTAGGTAAATGATAAAAACAGAATTTTTGATGTGGAATGCTACTTGGCATAATTTTCAATGTAATTCTTTTTATTTGTGGCATGAATATTCAGATCCAAAAGATTCAAGATAAAAGTTTAATATTGACATAAAAATAATAATACTTCAAGCATACTAACAAAGCAATCATGTCTTCTCAAAATAATATGGCCAAAGAAAGTTATCCCTACAAAATCATATAGTCTGGCTATGCTCTATCTTCATGACACAAAGTATTTAATCATGCACAACCCCAATGACAAGCCAAGCAATTGTTTCATACTTTTGATGTTCTCAAACTTTTTCAATCTTCACGCAATACATTAGCGTGAGCCATGGACATAGCACTATATGTGGAATAGAATGGTGGTTGTGGAGAAGACAAAAAAGAAGAAGATAGTCTCACATCAACTAGGCGTATCAATGGGCTATGGAGATGCCCATCAATAGATATCAATGTGAGTGAGTAGGGATTGCCATGCAACGGATGCACTAGAGCTATAAGTGTATGAAAGCTCAACAAAAGAAACTAAGTGGGTGTGCATCCAACTCGCTTGCTCACGAAGACCTAGGGCATTTTGAGGAAGCCCATCATTGGAATACACAAGCCAAGTTCTATAATGTAAAATTCCCACTAGTATATGAAAGTGACAACATAGGAGACTCTCTATCATGAAGATCATGGTGCTACTTTGAAGCACAAGTGTGGTAAAAGGATAATAACATTGTCCCTTCTCTCTTTTTCTCTCATTTTTTTTATTTGGGCCTTTTCTCTTTTTTTATGGACTCTTTTTTTTTCCTTTTCTATTTTTCGTCCAGAGTCTCATCCCGACTTGTGGGGGAATCATAGTCTCCATCATCCTTTCCTCACTTGGGACAATGCTCTAATAATGATGATCATCACTCTTTTATTTACTTACAACTCAAGAATTACAACTCAATACTTAGAACAAAAATATGACTCTATGTGAATGCCTCCGGCGGAGTACCTGGATATGCAATGAATCAAGAGTGACATGTATGAAAATTATGAACGGTGGCTTTGCCACAAATACGATGTCAACTACATGATCATGCAAAGCAATATGACAATGATGGAACGTGTCATAGTAAATGGAACGGTGGTAAGTTGCATGGCAATATATCTCGGAATGGCTAGGGAAATGCCATAATAGGTAGGTATGGTGGCTGTTTTGTGGAAGGTAATGGTGGGTGTATGGTACCGGCGAAAGTTGCGCGATACTAGAGAGGCTAGCAATGGTGTAAGGATGAGAGTGTGTATAGTCCATGGACACAACATTAGTCATAAAGAACTCACATACTTATTGCAAAAATCTATTAGTAATCGAAGCAAAGTACTACGCGCATGATCCTAGGGGGATAGATTGGTAGGAAAAGACCATCGCTCGTCCCCGACCGCCACTCATAAGGAAGACAATCAATAAATAAATCATGCTCCGACTTCACCACATAACGGTTCACCATACGTGCATGCTACGGGAATCACAAACTTTAACACAAGTGTTTCTAAAATTCACAACTACTCAACTAACATGACTAATATCACCATCTTCATATCTCAAAACAATTATCAAGTATCAAACTTCTCTTAGTATTCAATGCACTTATAAGAAAGTTTTTACTAATCTTGGATGCCTATCATATTAGGACTAATTTCACAACTTAAGCAAATTACCATGCTGTTTTGTAGGACTCTCAAAATAATATAAGTGAATCATGAGAGAACAATAATTTCTATAAAACAAAACCACCACCGTGCTCTAAAAGATATAAGTGAAGCACTAGAGCAAAAACTATATAGCTCAAAAGATATAAGTGAAGCACATAGAGTATTCTAATAAATTCCGAATCATGTGTGTCTCTCTCAAAAGGTATGTACAGCAAGGATGATTGTGGTAAACTAAAAAGTAAAGAATCAAATCATACAAGATGCTCCAAGCAAAACACATATCATGTGGTGAATAAAAATATAGCTCCAAGTAAAGTTACCGATGGACGAAGACGAAAGAGGGGATGCCTTCCGGGGCATCCCCAAGCTTTGGCTTTTTGGTGTCCTTGGATTTACCTTGGGGTGACTTGGGCATCCCCAAGCTTAAGCTCTTTCCACTCCTTGTTCCATAATCCATCAATTCTTTACCCAAAACTTGAAAACTTCACAACACAAAACTCAACAGAAAATCTCATGAGCTCCGTTAGCGAAAGAAAAGAAAAGACCACTTCAAGGTACTGTAATGAACTCATTCTTTATTTATATTGGTGTTAAACCTATTGTATTCCAACTTCTCTATGGTTTATAAACTCTTTTACTAGCCATAGACTCATCAAAATAAGCAAACAACACACGAAAAACAGAATCTGTCAAAAACAGAACAATCTGTAGCAGTCTGTATCTAACGCAAACTTCTGTAACTCAGAAAAATCTACCGAAATAGGACGACCTATATAATTTGTTTATTGATCTGCTGAAATTGGAATCAGTATTTTATCACGTTCTGGTGATTTTTAACAATTGTTTTCGTGAACAGAAAGTTTCTGGAATTTTCAGCAAGATCAAATAACTATCATCCAAGAAGATCCTATAGGTTTTACTTGGCACAAACACTAATTAAAACACAAAAACACATCTAACCAGAGGCTATATCAAAGATTTATTGAATAATAGCAAGTAAAAATATTGGGTTGTCTCCCAACAAGCGCTTTTCTTTAAAGCCTTTTAGCTAGGCATTGATAGTTTTAATGATGCTCACATGAAAGACAAGAATTGAAGCACAAAGAAAGCATCATAAAACATGTGACAAACACACTTAAGTCTAACATACTTCCTATGCATAGGTATTTTATAAGCAAACAAATTATCAAGGCAAACAAAAACTAGCATATGCAAGGAAGGAGAAAGAAACAATAGCAATCTCAACATAACGAGAGGTAATTTTGTAACATGAAAATTTCTACAACCATATTTTCCTCTCTCATAATAATTACACGTAGGATCATAATCAAATTCAACAATATACCTATCACATACAATATTCTCAACATGATCCACATGTATGCAAAGTTGACACTCTTCCAAAATAGTGGGATTAACATTAACTGAAGTCATGACCTCTCAAAACCCACTTTTATAAAAAAAAACTTCATAAGATTGATCAGAATCCAAATATGTGGGATCTAAAGTTCACACTCTTCCAAACCCATTTTCAATACTATTGCAAACATTATTATCAATCTCATATTCACCATGGGGCTTAAATAAATTTTCAAGATCATAAAAAGAATCACCCCAATCATGATCATTGCAACAAGTAGTAGACATAGCAAAACTAGCATCCCTAAGCTTAGGGTTTTGCATATTATTAGCACAATTGACATCAAGAGAATTTATAGTAAAATCATTGCAATCATGCTTTTCATTGAAGGAACTATCAAGTATGAGTGCAATAGCAACGATCTCATGTTTAACATATGGAACTATAGCAAATTCATCTTTATAAATATTGGCATCATGGCCACAAGAATAGCAAGAGTTCATCAAGGGATATTTCAATCAAATCATCGGAATCATAATTATCTATAGATTCATGCATATCATTATTTTCTTCCTCCATAGACTCCTGCAAAATATCAGCCTCTTCTTGGACAGCGGAGGAGTCCTCAATATATGGTTTAACATAGGCATTGGAAGCATAATTATCATAACAATATTTAAGTATGGCAAAATTTTCAGATTTGTAAAGGGTAGCATCATACGTTTCAATCAAAGAAGCAATTTCATAAGCACCCTTAAAAGCAACAAATTCTTCAATTTGTTGAAAATCATAGTAATTATAAACACCCTTAGCATATGAAGATACGATTCCATTATCACTAAACTCACATTGGTAGGGAAGGTGTTTCTTAATGTTTTCAGAGCAACAAGTAAAATCATAAATTTCACAAAGATTCCAAGCATAACACATCAATCTGTTTATTTGCTCCCATAAGAGTCTCCCATTTTTAGACAAAAGGTGACGCACAAAATGACATTCTCATCTAAAGTTTTCCCATCAACTAGGCTAGTTGGGGTTTCAGCACGAGCGCATAAGGATCGAAGATGATCCAAGTAGAACACTTTAAGTGGATCCATATCAATAGATTTTTAGCAAGCAAAGATGCAAGCAAATAGAAGGCACATGGTGACACAAGCAAACAATAGACAAGCGAAAAAGAGGCGAACGGAAAAAGAGGGCGGATAAAACGGCAAGGGTGAAGTGGGGGAGAGGAAAACGAGAGGCAAATGGCAAATATGAAGGAAATATGCCCTAGAGGCAATAATAAAGTTATTATTTATTTCCTTATATCACGATAAATTTTTATTATTCATGCTAGAATTGTATTAACCAGAAACATATGTGAATACATAGACAAACAGAGTGTCACTAGTATGCCTCTACTTGACTAGCTCGTTGATCAAAGATGGTTATGTTTCCTAGCCATAGACAAAGAGTTGTCATTTGATTAACGAGAGCACATCATTAGGAGAATGATGCGATTGACTTGACCCATTCTGTTAGCTTAGTACTTGATCGTTTAGTATGTTGCTATTACTTTCTTCATGACTTATACATGTTCCTATGACTATGAGATTATGCAACTCCCGTTTACCGGAGGAACACTTTGTGTTCTACCAAACGTCACAATGTAACTGGGTGATTATAAAGCTGCTCTACAGGTGTCTCCGAAGGTACCTGTTGGGTTGGCGTATTTCGAGATTAGGATTTGTCACTCCGATTGTCGGAGAGGTATCTCTGGGCCCACTCGGTAATGCACATCACTTAAGCCTTGCAAGCATTGCAACTAATGAGTTAGTTGCGGGATGATGTATTACGGAACGAGTAAAGAGACTTGCCGGTAACGAGATTGAACTAGGTATTGAGATACCGACGATCGAATCTCGGGCAAGTAACATACCGATGACAAAGGGAACAACGTATGTTGTTATGCGGTTTGACCGATAAAGATCTTCGTAGAATATGTGGGAGCCAATATGAGCATCCAGGTTCCGCTATTGGTTATTGACCGGAGACGTGTCTCGGTCATGTCTACATAGTTCTCGAACCCGTAGGGTCCGCACGCTTAAAGTTCGATTACGGTTATATTATGAGTTTATGTGTTTTGATGTACCGAAGATAGTTCGGAGTCCCGGATGTGATCACGGACATGACGAGGAGTCTCGAAATGGTCGAGACGTAAAGATCGATATATTGGACGACTATATTTGGATACTGGAATGGTTCCGGGTGAGATCGGGATAATACCGGAGCACCGGGAGGTTATCGGAACCCCCCGGGAGGTATATGGGCCTTAATGGGCTTTAGTGGAAAGGAGGGGAAAGGAGAAAGGGAGGGGGCGCCCCCCCCCCAAGCCCAATCCGAATTGGGAAGGGGGCCGGGCCCCCCTTTCCTTCCTCCCTCCTTCCTCTTCCTTCCCTCTCCCTCTCCAAATAGGAAAAGGAGGGGTCCTACTCCCGGTGGGAGTAGGACTCCCCCCTTGGGCGCGCCTCCTCCCCTTGGCCGGCCCTCTCCTCCCCCCTTTATATACGGAGGAGAGGGGCACCCCATAGACAGAACAATTGATCTCTTGGATCTTTTAGCCGTGTGCGGTGCCCCTCTCCACCATAGTCCACCTCGATAATATCGTAGCGGTGCTTAGGCGAAGCCCTGCGTCGGTGGAACATCATCATCGTCACCACGCCGTCGTGCTGACGGAACTCTCCCTCAAAGCTCGGCTGGATCGGAGTTCGAGGGACGTCATCGAGTTCAACGTGTGCTGAACTCGGAGGTGCCGTGCGTTTGGTACTTGATCGGTCGGATCGTGAAGACGTACGACTACATCAACCGCGTTGTGCTAACGCTTCCGCTTTTGGTCTACGAGGGTACGTGGACACACTCTCCCCTCTCGTTGCTATGCATCACCATGATCTTGCGTGTGCGTAGGAAATTTTTTGAAATTACTACGTTCCCCAACCGTGGTATCAGAGCCTGGTTTTATGCGTTGATGTTATATGCACGAGTAGAACACAAATGAGTTGTGGGCGATACAAGTCATACTGCTTACCAGCATGTCACACTTTGGTTCGGCGGTATTGTTGGATGAAGCGGCCCGGACCGACATTACGCGTACGCTTACGCGAGACTGGTTCTACCGACGTGCTTTGCACACAGGTGGCTGGCGGGTGTTAGTTTCTCCAACTTTAGTTGAACCGAGTGTGGCTACGCCCGGTCCTTGAGAAGGTTAAAACAACACTAACTTGATGAACTATCGTTGTGGTTTTGATGCGTAGGTAAGAACGGTTCTTGCTCAGCCCGTAGCAGCCACGTAAAACTTGCAACAACAAAGTAGAGGACGTCTAACTTGTTTTTGCAGGGCATGTTGTGATGTGATATGGTCAAGACGTGATGCTATATTTTATTGTATGAGATGATCATGTTTTGTAACCGAGTTATCGGCAACTGGCAGGAGCCATATGGTTGTCGCTTTATTGTATGCAATGCAATCGCCCTGTAATTGCTTTACTTTATCACTAAGCGGTAGCGATAGTCGTAGAAGCAATAGTTGGCGAGACGACAACGATGCTACGATGGAGATCAAGGTGTCGCGCCGGTGACGATGGTGATCATGACGGTGCTTCGGAGATGGAGATCACAAGCACAAGATGATGATGGCCATATCATATCACTTATATTGATTGCATGTGATGTTTATCTTTTATGCATCTTATTTTGCTTTGATTGACGGTAGCATTATAAGATGATCTCTCACTAAATTTCAAGATAAAAGTGTTCTCCCTGAGTATGCACCGTTGCCAAAGTTCGTCGTGCCCAGACACCACGTGATGATCGGGTGTGATAAGCTCTACGTCCATCTACAACGGGTGCAAGCCAGTTTTGCACACGCAGAATACTCAGGTTAAACTTGACGAGCCTAGCATATGCAGATATGGCCTCGGAACACTGAGACCGAAAGGCCGAGCGTGAATCATATAGTAGATATGATCAACATAGTGATGTTCACCATTGATAAGTACTCCATTTCACGTGATGATCGGTTATGGTTTAGTTGATTTGGATCACGTGATCACTTAGATGATTAGAGGGATGTCTATCTAAGTGGGAGTTCTTAAGTAATATGATTAATTGAACTTAAATTTATCATGAACTTAGTACCTGATAGTATTTTGCATGTCTATGTTGTTGTAGATAGATGGCTCGTGCTGTTGTTCCGTTGAATTTTAATGCGTTCCTTGAGAAAGCAAAGTTGAAAGATGATGGTAGCAATTAACACGGACTGGGTCCGTAACTTGAGGATTATCCTCATTGCTGCACAGAAGAATTACGTCCTGGAAGCACCGCTAGGTGCCAAACCTGCTGCAGGAGCAACACCAGATGTTATGAACGTCTGGCAGAGCAAAGCTGATGACTACTCGATAGTTCAGTGTGCCATGCTTTACGGCTTAGAACCGGGACTTCAACGACGTTTTGAACGTCATGGAGCATATGAGATGTTCCAGGAGTTGAAGTTAATATTTCAAGCAAATGCCCGGATTGAGAGATATGAAGTCTCCAATAAGTTCTACAGCTGCAAGATGGAGGAGAATAGTTCTGTCAGTGAGCATATACTCAGAATGTCTGGGTATAACAATCACTTGATTCAACTGGGAGTTAATCTTCCGAATGATAGCGTCATTGACAGAATTCTTCAATCACTGCCACCAAGCTACAAGAGCTTCGTGATGAACTATAACATGCAAGGGATGGATAAGACGATTCCCGAGCTCTTCGCAATGCTAAAGGCCGCGGAGGTAGAAATCAAGAAGGAGCATCAAGTGTTGATGGTCAATAAGACCACCAGTTTCAAGAAAAAGGGCAAAGGGAAGAAGAAGGGGAACTTCAAGAAGAAGCAAACAAGTTGCTGCTCAAGAGAAGAAACCCAAGTCTGGACCTAAGCCTGAGACTGAGTGCTTCTACTGCAAGCAGACTGGTCACTGGAAGCGGAACTGCCCCAAGTATTTGGCGGATAAGAAGGATGGCAAGGTGAACAAAGGTATATGTGATATACATGTTATTGATGTGTACCTTACCAGAGCTCGCAGTAGCACCTGGGTATTTGATACTGGTTCTGTTGCTAATATTTGCAACTCAAAACAGGGACTACAGATTAAGCAAACACTGGCTAAGGACGAGGTGACGATGCGCGTGGGAAATGGTTCCAAAGTCGATGTGATCGCCGTCGGCACGCTACCTCTACATCTACCTTCGGGATTAGTTTTAGACCTAAATAATTGTTATTTGGTGCCAGCGTTGAGCATGAGCATTATATCTGGATCTTGTTTGATGCGAGACGGTTATTCATTAAAATCTGAGAATAATGGTTGTTCTATTTATATGAGTAATATCTTTTATGGTCATGCACCCTTGAAGAGTTGTCTATTTTTGATGAATCTCGATAGTAGTGATACACATATTCATAATGTTGAAGCCAAAAGATGCAGAGTTGATAATGATAGTGCAACTTATTTGTGGCACTGCCGTTTGGTCATATTGGTGTAAAGCGCATGAAGAAACTCCATACTGATGGACTTTTGGAAACACTTGATTATGAATCACTTGGTACTTGCGAACCATGCCTCATGGGCAAGATGACTAAAACGCCGTTCTCCGGAACTATGGAGCGAGCAACTGATTTGTTGGAAATCATACATACTAATGTATGTGGTCCAATGAATATTAAGGCTCGCGGCAGGTATCGTTATTTTCTCACCTTCACAGATGATTTAAGCAGATATGGGTATATCTACTTGATGAAACATAAGTCTGAAACATTTGAAAAGTTCAAAGAATTTCAGAGTGAAGTTGAAAATCATCGTAACAAGAAAATAAAGTTTCTACGATCTGATCGTGGAGGAGAATATTTGAGTTACGAGTTTGGTCTACATTTGAAACAATGCGGAATAGTTTCGCAACTCACGCCACCCGGAACACCACAGCGTAATGGTGTGTCCGAACGTCGTAATCATACTTTACTAGATATGGTGCGATCTATGATGTCTCTTACTGATTTACCGCTATCGTTTTGGGGTTATGCTTTAGAGACGACCGCATTCACGTTAAATAGGGCACCATCAAAATCCGTTGAGACGACGCCTTATGAACTGTGGTTTGGCAAGAAACCAAAGTTGTCGTTTCTTAAAGTTTGGGGCTGCGATGCTTATGTGAAAAAGCTTCAACCTGATAAGCTCGAACCCAAATCGGAGAAATGTGTCTTCATAGGATACCCAAAGGAAACTGTTGGGTACACCTTCTATCACAGATCCGAAGGCAAGACATTCATTGCCAAGAATGGATCCTTTCTAGAGAAGGAGTTTCTCTCGAAAGAAGTGAGTGGGAGGAAAGTAGAACTTGATGAGGTAACAGTACCTGCTCCCTTATTGGAAAGTAGTTCATCACAGAAACCGGTTCCTGTGACGTCTACACCAATTAGTGAGGAAGTTAATGATGATGATCATGAAACTTCAGATCAAGTTGTTACTGAACCGCGTAGGTCAACCAGAGTAAGATCCGCACCAGAGTGGTACGGTAATCCTGTTCTGGAGGTTATGTTACTAGACCATGATGAACCTACGAACTATGAAGAAGCGATGGTGAGCCCAGATTCCACAAAATGGCTTGAGGCCATGAAATCTGAGATGGGATCCATGTATGAGAACAAAGTATGGACTTTGGTTGACTTGCCCGATGATCGGCAAGCCATCGAGAATAAATGGATCTTCAAGAAGAAGACTGACGCTGACGGAAATGTTACTGTCTATAAATCTTGACTTGTTGCAGAAGGTTTTCGACAAGTTCAAGGGATTGACTACGATGAGACCTTCTCACCCGTAGCGATGCTTAAGTCTGTCCGAATCATGTTAGCAATTGCCGCATTTTATGATTATGAAATTTGGCAAATGGATGTCAAAACTGCATTCCTGAATGGATTTCTGGAAGAAGAGTTGTATATGATGCAACCGGAAGGTTTTGTCGATCCAAAGGGAGCTAACAAAGTGTGCAAGCTCCAGCGATCCATTTATGGACTGGTGCAAGCCTCTCGGAGTTGGAATAAACATTTTGATAGTGTGATCAAAGCATATGGTTTTATACAGACTTTTGGAGAAGCCTGTATTTACAAGAAAGTGAGTGGGAGCTCTGTAGCATTTCTGATATTATATGTGGATGACATATTGTTGATTGGAAATGATATAGAATTTCTGGATAGCATAAAAGGATATTTGAATAAGAGTTTTTCAATGAAGGACCTCGGTGAAGCTGCTTATATATTGGGCATCAAGATCTATAGAGATAGATCAAGACGCTTAATTGGACTTTCACAAAGCACATACCTTGACAAAGTTTTGAAGAAGTTCAAAATGGATCAAGCAAAGAAAGGGTTCTTGCCTGTGTTACAAGGTGTGAAGTTGAGTAAGACTCAATGCCCGACCACTGCAGAAGATAGAGAGAAAATGAAAGATGTTCCCTATGCTTCAGCCATAGGCTCTATCATGTATGCAATGCTGTGTACCAGACCTGATGTGTGCCTTGCTATTAGTTTAGCAGGGAGGTACCAAAGTAATCCAGGAGTGGATCACTGGACAGCGGTCAAGAACATCCTGAAATACCTGAAAAGGACTAAGGATATGTTTCTCATTTATGGAGGTGACAAAGAGCTCGTCGTAAATGGTTACGTCGATGCAAGCTTTGACACTGATCCGGACGATTCTAAATCGCAAACCGGATACGTGTTTATATTGAACGGTGGAGCTGTCAGTTGGTGCAGTTCTAAACAAAGTGTCATAGCGGGATCTACATGTGAAGCGGAGTACATAGCTGCTTCGGAAGCAGCAAATGAAGGAGTCTGGATGAAGGAGTTCATATCCGATCTAGGTGTCATACCTAGTGCATCGGGTCCAATGAAAATCTTTTGTGACAATACTGGTGCAATTGCTTTGGCAAAGGAATCTAGATTTCACAAGAGAACCAATCACATCAAGAGACGCTTCAACTCCATCCGGGATAAAGTCCAGGTGGGAGACATAGAGATTTGCAAGATACATACGCATCTGAATGTTGCAGACCCATTGACTAAGCCTCTTCCACGAGCAAAACATGATCAGCACCAAGGCTCCATGGGTGTTAGAATCATTACTATGTAATTAGATTATTGACTCTAGTGCAGGTGTGAGACTGAAGGAAATATGCCCTAGAGGCAATAATAAAGTTATTATTTATTTCCTTATATCATGATAAATTTTTAGTATTCATGCTAGAATTGTATTAACCGGAAACATGATACATGTGTGAATACATAGACAAACAGCGTGTCACTAGTATGCCTCTACTTGACTAGCTCGTTGATCAAAGATGGTTATGTTTCCTAGCCATAGACAAAGAGTTGTCATTTGATTAACGGGATCACATCATTAGGAGAATGATGTGATTGACTTGACCCATTCCGTTAGCTTAGCACTTGATCGTTTAGTATGTTACTATTGCTTTCTTCATGACTTATACATGTTCCTATGACTATGAGATTATGCAACTCCCGTTTACCGGAGGAACACTTTGTGTGCTACCAAACGTCACAACGTAACTGGGTGATTATAAAGGTGCTCTACAGGTGTCTCCGAAGGTACTTGTTGGGTTGGCGTATTTCGAGATTAGGATTTGTCACTCCGATTGTCGGAGAGGTATCTCTGGGCCCACTCGGTAATGCACATCACTTAAGCCTTGCAAGCATTGCAACTAATGAGTTAGTTGCGGGATGATGTATTACGGAACGAGTAAAGAGACTTGCCGGTAACGAGATTGAACTAGGTATTGAGATACCAACGATCGAATCTCGGGCAAGTAACATACCGATGACAAAGGGAACAACGTATGTTGTTATGCGGTTTGACCGATAAAGATCTTCGTAGAATATGTGGGAGACAATATGAGCATCCGGGTTCCGCTATTGGTTATTGACCGGAGACGTGTCTCGGTCATGTCTACATAGTTCTCGAACCCGTAGGGTCCGCACGCTTAAAGTTCGATGACGGTTATATTATGAGTTTATGTGTTTTGATGTACCGAAGGTAGTTCGGAGTCTCGGATGTGACCACGGACATGACGAGGAATCTCGAAATGGTCGAGATGTAAAGATCGATATATTGGACGACTATATTTGGATACCGGAATGGTTCCGGGTGAGATCGGGATAATACCGGAGCAGCGGGAGGTTATCGGAACCCCCCGGGAGGTATATGGGCCTTAATGGGCTTTAGTGGAAAGGAGGGGAAAGGAGCAAGGGAGGGGGGCGCCCCCCCCCCCCAAGCCCAATCCGAATTGGGAAGGGGGCCGGGCCCCCCTTTCCTTCCTCCCTCCTTCCTCTTCCTTCCCTCTCCCTCTCCAAATAGGAAAAGGAGGAGTCCTACTCCCGATGGGAGTAGGACTCCCCCCTTGGGCGTGCCTCCTCCCCTTGGCCAATGTGACGCCCCCGATTTGACCGTACACTAATCATGCACGCAAATGTGTACGATCGAGATCAGGGACTCACGTGAAGATATCACAACACAACTCTACAATATAAATAAGTCATACAAGCATCATAATACAAGCCAGGGGCCTCGAGGGCTCGAATACAAGTGCTCGATCACAGACGAGTCAGCGGAAGCAACAATATCTGAGTACAGACATAAGTTAAACAAGTTTGCCTTAAGAAGGCTAGCACAAACTGGGATACAGATCGAACGAGGCGCAGGCCTCCTGCCTGGGATCCTCCTAACTACTCCTGGTCGTCGTCAGCGGGCTGCACGTAGTAGTAGGCACCTCCAGTGTCGTAGGTGTCGTCGTCGACGGTGGCGTCTGGCTCCTGGACTCCAGCATCTGGTTGCGACAACCAGATAGAAAGGAAAGGGGGAAAAGAGGGAGAGAAGCAACCGTGAGTACTCATCCAAAGTACTCGCAAGCAAGGAGCTACACTACATATGCATGGGTATATGTGTAAAGGGGCATATCAGTGGACTGAACTGCAGAATGCCAGAATAAAAGGGGGATAGCTAGTCCTGTCGAAGACTACGCTTCTGGCCATCTCCATCTTGCAGCATGTAGAAGAGAGTAGATTGAAGTCCTCCAAGTAGCATCGCATAGCATAATCCTACCCGGCGATCCCCTCCTCGTCGCCCTGTTAGAGAGCGATCACCGGGTTGTATCTGGCACTTGGAAGGGTGTATTTTATTCAGTATCCAGTTCTAGTTGTCATAAGGTCAAGGTACAACTCCGGGTCGTCCTTTTACCGAGGGACACGGCTATTCGAATAGATAAACTTCCCTGCAGGGGTGCACCACATAACCCAACACGCTCGATCCCATTTGGCCGGACACACTTTTCTGGGTCATGCCCGGCCTCGGAAGATCAACACGTCGCAGCCCCACCTAGGCTCAACCGAGAGGTCAACACGCCGGTCTAATCCTATGCGCGCAGGGGTCTGGGCCCATCGCCCATTGCACACCTGCACGTTGCGAGGGCGGCCGGAAGCAGACCTAGCCTAGTGGCGTTCCAGTCCAATCCGGCGCGCGCCGCTCCGTCGCTGACGTCAAAAAGAGCTTCGGCTGATACCACGACGCCGGGATACCCATAACTACTCCCGCGTAGATGGCTAGTGCGTATAGACCAAATGGCCAGACTCAGATCAAATACCAAGATCTCGTTAAGCGTTTTAAGTAACCGCGAACGTCGACCAGGGCCAGGCCCTCCTCTCACCTAGGCGGTCTCAACCTGCCCTGTCGCTCCGCCACAAAGATCCACTTGCGGGTACTCCTACGAGCCGACCCGACTTTAGTCATCACATGTGTCATGTATATAGTATATAAGTATATACCCGTGATCACCGCCCAAGTGATCACGGCCCGATAGTATAGCACAGCAGACGGACAAGAATGTAGGGCCACTGATGGAAACTAGCATCCTATACTAAGCATGTAGGATTGCAGGTAAAGGTAACAACAGTAGAAGCAAGGGCAGGCTATGCATCAGTATAGGATTAACGGAAAGCAGTAACATGCTACACTACTCTAATGCAAGCAGTATAGAGAAGAATAGGCGATATCTGGTGATCAAGGGGGGGGGCTTGCCTGGTTGCTCTGGCAAGTAGGAGGGGTCGTCAACTCCGTAGTCGAACTGGGCAGCAGCAGTGTCGGTCTCGTAGTCTACCGGAGAGAAGAGGGGGGAAGAAACAGTAAATACAATGCAAACATAAGCATGACGATGCGTGACATGACAATGAGCAGTGCGAGGTGTGTCCTAACGCGACAGTAGGTGGTACCGGCGAAGGGGGGCACATCCGGGAAAGTATTCCCGCTGTTTCGCGTCTCGGACAGACGGACCGGAGGGGGAAAGTTGCGAGTTCGATAGGTTAGGGAGGTGTGGTGGATGAACGGACTGCGAAACCGGATTCGTCTCGTCGTTCTGAGCAACTTTCATGTACAAAGTTTTTCCATCCGAGTTACGGTTTAAAAGATATGAATTTTTAAAGATTATTTGAATTTCTAGAATTATTTGAATTTAGCAAAAATGAATTATGACATCAGCATGAGGTAACGCTGATGTCAGCAGGTCAACGGGTCGGCTGACCAGTCAAACCAGACAGGTGGGTCCAGTGGGACCCACATGTCATTGACAGGGCACTAACAGAGGATTAAACTAACTAAATTTAGATTAGTTAACTACTGGACCCCACCTGTCATTGTCTAATCATCTAAACTAATTAGTTTTAATTATTAAAATGTTTTAATTACCGGATTAAGCGGTGGGGCCCGCACATCAGTGGCTGGGGCCTGCCTAGTCAGCAGTTGACTGGGTCAACCCAGTCAACTGGGACCCACGGGGCCCACTGGCAGTGGCACTGGGGTGACCCCAAGCCAGCCACGTCGGCGGCCGGCGCCGGAGCGACTCCGGCGAGCCAAATCGCGGCGGCGCGCGGCGGGCTCGGCTCGGGTTTAGCGCACAGGGGGTTCCAGGGGCCGCGGTTGCTTGCGTTCGACGCGGCTCGACGCCGCGCGTCGAACGGTGGCGGTGCGGGGTGCTGGGGAGGTCGGAGCGGAGCGCCAGGAGCTCGCCGGCGGCGGGGTGGTTCGGGCGTGCGGCAGAGGCGGGGCTACGGTGCGAACTGGGGCAAACCGAAGAGCGGGGCGAGGCCTACACGATGCGGCCAAGGCAACGGAGGCACGAACGGGACCAAAAGGTCGCCGTGGCCACGCCGGCGACGAGGCCAGGCGGCGGAGGGTGCGGCCTAACGCGGCGCGGTGGCTACGGTAAGCTAGCGAGCTAATGGAGAGGGGGGAGGAGGAGCAAGAGCTCACAGCGGGGCGTAGCCGTTTAGAGCGGGCGCGGGGAAGGCGTGGTGCAGTCGGAACCGACGGCGAACGGCGGCGGGGATCCGACGAGGAAGAAGATGGCGCGGGGTCGATGCAGGGTTCCCGGGGCTCGGGCCCGTGGTCGAGGAGGACGGGCTCGACGCGGCGGAGCTCGTGGACACGTCGGGGAGGAGAACGGGGCTCGGTGGCCGCGGCTATGGCGCAGCCATGGCGACGGCGGCGCTCGGTTGCGGTGGGGAACGAGGTGGAGCTGAGGGAGGAGGGAGAGGCGCAGGAACCGAGGGCGAGAGTGGGGGCGAGTGGGAGGCGCGATCGAGGAGGCGGGGCGTGGCGGCCTTATCCTCCCCCGTCGCCGGCGAGGGGGTGCGGCGGGGACCTGCCCCTGTTCCGACCCCGGTCGGGGGAACAGGGAAGGGGAGGGAGCGACCGAGCGAGGTGGGCCAGGCCGGCTGGGCCTGGGGGTCGGCCCAGTTGGGCCAGGGTCCAGTGGGGGGGGTTCCTTCCCTTTTTTTCTGTTTGTTTTCTCTTTTGTATTTTCTTTTCTTTTATTTATTTTCTTTTCTGTTTTATTTCATTTAAAATATTTAGGCATTTTCTAAAAATATGTTTTCTCCACAATAATTATCAGTGCAATATCTGGCACCCACCGAACATTTTTGTTTAAATTTTTGAAAACTTTTATTATTGACATTAATTTGAATTTAAATTTTGAAACGGTTTCGAATCATCGCGAGGTTAACAACAGTAACCGTGGTGACGTGGCATCATTAGCGTGGGATTACTGTAGCTTAATTATCCGGGCGTTACAAATCTCCTCCACTACAAGAAATCTCGTCCCGAGATTTAGGAGGTAGAAGGAAACAGTGCGGGGTATTCATCACGCAGGCGATCCTCGCGTTCCCAAGTGGCCTCATCTTCAGAATGGTGCGACCACTGGACCTTGAGAAACTTGATCGCCTTCTGACGTGTGCGGCGTTCAGCTTGGTCGAGAATGCGGACCGGATGCTCCTTATAGGAGAGGTCCTGCTGCAATTCGAGCACTTCATGATCCACAGCTCGGATTGGGTCCTTGAAGCAACGGCGGAGCTGTGACACATGGAACACATCGTGAACCTGAGAAAGGTTCGGCGGTAGCTCCAGTTGGTATGCCACTTTTCCACGCCTTTCGAGAATAGTGAATGGGCCAATATAGCGAGGAGCTAGTTTGCCCTTGATTCCGAAGCGGTGGGCACCCTTCATTGGTGTGACTCGAAGATAAGCCTTTTCGCCAGGTTGATAGACCATGTCTTTATGATGACGGTCATACTGACTCTTCTGACGTGACTGAGCAGTCTTGAGATTCTCACGAATAATGCGGACTTGTTCTTCGGCATCTTGGATAATATCCGGACCGAAGAGTGGACGTTCCCCAGTTTCTGACCAGTTCAGAGGGGTTCGGCACTTTCGTCCATATAACACTTCGAAGGGGGCCATCTTCAGACTAGCTTGATAGCTATTATTATAAGAGAACTCAGCATACGGGAGAGATTCCTCCCATTTCTTGCCGAAGGAAATAACACAAGCTCGAAGCATGTCTTCGAGAACTTGGTTGACGCGTTCAACTTGCCCTTGCGACTGAGGATGAAATGCAGTACTGAATGACAGATGAGTTCCCATAGCTTCTTGGAAACTTGCCCAGAATCTTGAAGTGAATAAGCTGCCACGGTCTGAGCTGATAACCAATGGAATACCGTGGAGTGAAACAATCCTGGACATATAGAGCGTTGCCAGCTGACTAGCAGTGATCGTTTCTTTGACCGCCAGAAAATGTGCAACTTTGGAAAGCCGGTCAATGACGACAAGAATAGCATCATTACCTTTCTGTGATTTGGGAAATCCAGTGACGAAGTCCATCTCAACATGGTCCCATTTCCATTCAGGAATAGAGATAGGTTGCAGAGTTCCAGCAGGCCTTTGATGTTCTGCTTTGATACGACGGCAAACGTCACACTCAGCAACATAACGAGCAATGTCTTGCTTCATATTAGACCACCAGAATCTCTGACGGATGTCTTGGTACATCTTTGTACTACCAGGATGGATACACAGGGGCGTATCATGAGCTTCTTTCATAACTTCCTGTGTCATATCCAGGTTTTTCTCTGCACATGGCACCACTAGGCGGCCCTTGAAGTATAAGGTGCCATCTTCAGCAATAGTGAAGAATGAGGGCTTTCCTTCTGCGAGGTAGCGCTTAATCTTGTGGGCTTCAGAGTCATACTTCTGTAGCCTTTTGATGCTGTCCACGAGATCTGGTTTAGCAACTAGGGTATTGAGGGAACCCTGGGTAACAACGTGGAGGTTCACCTTGCCAAACTCCTTAGGAGGGGGAGCGAGTGCACCCGGAGGAACAATATGGAGGTTCAGCTTCCTGAATTCTTCAACAAGCGAGGGCTGAACTTTGTGAACCTGGAGGTGGTTGCAGTAAGACTTGCGGCTCAAGGCATCAGCCATTACATTAGCCTTGCCTGGCGTATAGGAAATACCCAAGTCAAAGTCTGCAACAAGCTCCATCCATCTCTGCTGACGGAGGTTCAGATCTGGCTGAGTAAACAGATACTTCAGACTTTGGTGGTCAGTGAAGATCTCGCAACGATTACCGAGAAGGTAATGTCGCCACTGCTTCAGCGCATGAATGACAGCAGCAAGTTCGAGGTCGTGAACTGGGTAGTTCTCTTCGTGAGGGCGCAATTGCCGAGAGGCATAAGCAATCACTTTGCGGTCTTGCATTAGGACACAGCCTAATCCTTGACGGGAAGCGTCGCAGTAAATGACGAAGTCCTTCTTAGTATCAGGTGGAGCTAGAACTGGGGCAGAAGTCAACTTGTCTTTGAGTGCCTGGAAACTTTCCTGACATTTGTCTGTCCATTGGAACTTGACGCCCTTATGCAACAGGTTAGTCAGAGGCCTGGCGATCTTGGAGAAGTTCTCGACGAATCGACGGCAATAGCTGGCGAGACCGAGAAAACTTCTGACTTGCTTAACGTTCTTGGGAGGAGTCCAATCAAGGATAGCCTGGACTCGTTCAGGGTTGACGGCAATACCATCCTTAGAGATGACATGCCCAAGATAGGTTACTTCCGGTAGCCAGAATTCACATTTGGAGAACTTGGCATATAGTTGATGCTCTCGTAGCTTTTCCAGCACAAGTCGAAGATGTTCAGCATGTTCTTCTTCGTTCTTGGAAAATACCAGGATATCATCCAGATAAACCACGACGAACTTGTCGAGGTAATCCATGAATATATAGTTCATCAGACGAGAGAAGGTGGCTGGAGCATTGGTTAAACCGAAAGACATGACGGTGTACTCGTATGAACCATATCGAGTCACGAAGGCGGTCTTTGGGATATCCTCTTCGCGAACACGGATCTGGTGGTAACCCAACCTCAAGTCGAGCTTAGAGAACACTGACGAACCCGCCAGTTGATCATACAGATCATTGATCCGAGGAAGAGGGTATTTATTCTGAATGGTAGCTTGGTTTATAGGACGGTAGTCTTGAACCAATCGGTTAGTCCCATCCTTCTTCTTGACAAAGAGAGAAGGTGCTCCCCAAGGAGAGCAACTTGGGCGAATGAATCCTTTGCGAAGAGAATTGTCGATTTCCTCCTTAAGCTCAAGGAGTTCATGCGGCGGCATCTTGTAGGGTCGCTTGGCTATAGGAGTGGTGCCTGGTTTCAAGTCGATGATGAATTCGACAGCTCTAGCAGGGGGAATCCCTGGAAGTTCTTCAGGAAAGACGTCGAGGAATTCACGCACGACGGGAATGTTTTCAATGCCCTCGAGTGGTGCAGCGTTCAATGCATTCAATGCATAGAGCCTTGCCTCGGCATTTTGCACCAGATGGGCTTGGTAAGTAACTATCTCATCTGAAGGGTGTAGCAGATGGACGGTCTTAGTGGTGCAAACGATTGAAGCAGTATGCGCTTTTAACCAATTCATTCCCAGAATGAGATCAATGCTACAAGACTTCAGTACGATGGGAGAGACAAGAAATTCCAGTCCTTCGATTTCAACGGGGACGTCGTTGCAAATCATGGAGGTTCGACATTGGCCCGCAGGGGTGTGTACTAATAGTGAAGCATTCATGTCTTCGCTTCTAATGCCATGCATGAATGCAAAATCTTCTGACATGAATGAATGTGATGCACCTGTATCAAATAAAACGGATGCTGGTACTGAATTTACGAGGAGTGTACCCATCACAGTAGCAGGCTGGTCTTGAGCTTCGTTGAGATCAACGTGGTTGGCATGAGCACGACCATAAGACTTAGCATTGTTGTTGCGGGGCTGGTTGTTACCACGGCCAGTTGCTGGAAGGGCCAGTTGATTCTGGTTCTGGTTGCATTCTCTAGCACGGTGCCCTGGTTGACCACACCTGAAGCACAAGCCATTATTGGGAGTGGGAACAGGGGCTTGGGACGGTGGGGCTGGAAGTCTTGACTGCCTAGATGGTGGTGGAGGCAGACGAGGTGCAGCATAGGTCTGCCTTGGGGCAGATGCATTTGGACGGTACATGCTGTTCGGGATCCATATCTTACGCTTCTGTGAGGGCGAGCCCGAAGATGAGCCCGTGTCACGGTTGCGCCTGTGAGAGCTCTGGTATTCCTGCAGACCAGTTTCGACATTGATGGCCTTGTTCACCAAGGTGGCGAAATCAGCAAAGTCATGCACTAGAAGTGCGAGCTTGATGTCAGCTTGAAGGCCATCACGGAACTTCTCCTGTCTGCGTGCATCAGTTGCAATGTCCTCTTCAGCATAGCGAGACAAGTCCAGAAACTCCCGCTGATAAGCTTCAACAGTTTTGTTGCCTTGGGTGAGGTTGCGGAACTCACGCTTCTTCCGGTCCATGACTCCCTGAGGAATGAAGCGGGCACGGAAAGCAGCTTGGAAGTCTGGCCAGGTGATGATTGTTCCAGCTGGCAGAGTACGCCTGTGGCTGTCCCACCATTGAGCTGCGGGTCCCTTCAGAAAGAAGGAAGCAAAGTTGACATAGCTGGCAGGGGCTACATCGGCAGACTCCATCTCATAGGTGATGTCACGGAGCCAGTCATCAGCATCCAGAGGCTGAGTTGAGCTGCGGTACACAGTTGGATTCAGGCGCATGAAATCCTGCAGAGTTACTGGGGTTGGTTGCTGGTCCATATTGGGGCGAGGAAACTGAGCCATCATATTTTCCATGAATTGGCGGTTCAGTTCAAACTGTTGGATCATACCAGCCATGTACTCAGGTGGTGGTGGGGCATTGCCACCACTACCACGACCACCTGGTCTAACCATCCTGCTAATATATAACAGGGGTAGTTCAGCATTGAGAAATTTGCAAAGACAAGAATCATTCATGATGAAACATGCATAATGAAAGGAGCACGATAGCTACTACATAGTAGTCGGCATAACTTACAAAAGGGGTCATGCATAGAGTTCAGTACAGAGTTCAGTACATAGACTAAACATCATAGGCGGCACACAGGCTCGCGGCGAATGCATCTAACACTACAAGCAAGCCTACATCAGTCCCAAGAGGTACTGTGGAGGTAATCGTAGCCCGACAGCTGGTAGTGAGGCAACGGATAGCCCTCCACGTCAGCAGACTGGGGGCCGCGGATACTCAGGTGTAGAGCCCGACGCTCAGGTGGCAGAAGAGGACCAAGTGCGGGAGAGTAGCCTCCCACCTCTGGCCAACCGACACCGTGGGGCATCACGGTCCTGGCTGGGTAGATCGCAGTACGCGGTAGCTGTCCAGATCGGACAAAGGGGTGCAGCAGCGTCAGAGCACGGTAAAGGTGCTGACGGGTGGTGTACATCTCGTGGCGAAGAGCTCGGTTAGCTCGATCCAGCCCATCAGCATGCAGAACCAGGTTCTGATGGTAGAAGGGCTCTCGGGTGACAGTGGAGTAGGCAGCAGTATAGTATCCCTCCGCACCAACATCAGATGCGATAGCAATGTGCCTGAAAGGGGAGGTGTCCAACTCCCGATACTCTCCACGAAGACGTGTCAGAGCAGCATAGGCAGCATCGTGGACAGCCATATCGATGGTCACACCAACACCATGTGCGGTGTGCAGCACAGTAGTGGAGTCATACTCCCGCGAGTAGAGGTGGACGATGGCACGGTACTGCTCCTGGTTAAAGTCCTGGTACTCCTCGTAGACGGTGTACTCAGGGTGCCAGCGATAACCCAGATAGGTCATCATCTCAGCTAGCACAGCCGGTGATCCCGAGGCACCAATGGCCGTCGTGTGGCGCACGACCTGCCTCGTGGGTTCCATCTGAAAGCAAAGACGTTTCAAAGGAGTCAAATGACAGTGTGTGAATTGTTCAAAATACTATTCTAAGAAACAACTATGGCTTATCCAACTTTGGGGTGAATGCGGTCACGGGATCCTAGTGTTAGAGTTAGTAAATTCGTTTAACCCGAGTAGAAGAGAGTTCAGAGTCCCAGAGTAAAGGTCGAGGAGTAAAAGATCCTAGTACCACCCAATGGCGACGTGGGCCCGTAAGACACACAGCCATGTTAGTAAAAGTTTTGTAATGTCTAGACTCGACTTCGGCCAAGGAGTGTGGAAAGGGGGATTCCTACAGGCAGTCGGCTCTGATACCAACTTGTGACGCCCCCGATTTGACCGTACACTAATCATGCACGCAAATGTGTACGATCAAGATCAGGGACTCACGGGAAGATATCACAACACAACTCTAAAACATAAATAAGTCATACAAGCATCATAATACAAGCCAGGGGCCTCGAGGGCTCGAATACAAGTGCTCGATCACAGACGAGTCAGCGGAAGCAACAATATCTGAGTACAGACATAAGTTAAACAAGTTTGCCTTAAGAAGGCTAGCACAAACTGGGATACAGATCGAACGAGGCGCAGGCCTCCTGCCTGGGATCCTCCTAACTACTCCTGGTCGTCGTCAGCGGGCTGCACGTAGTAGTAGGCACCTCCAGTGTCGTAGGTGTCGTCGTCGACGGTGGCGTCTGGCTCCTGGACTCCAGCATCTGGTTGCGACAACCAGATAGAAAGGAAAGGGGGAAAAGAGGGAGAGAAGCAACCGTGAGTACTCATCCAAAGTACTCGCAAGCAAGGAGCTACACTACATATGCATGGGTATATGTGTAAAGGGGCATATCAGTGGACTGAACTGCAGAATGCCAGAATAAAAGGGGGATAGCTAGTCCTGTCGAAGACTACGCTTCTGGCCATCTCCATCTTGCAGCATGTAGAAGAGAGTAGATTGAAGTCCTCCAAGTAGCATCGCATAGCATAATCCTACCCGGCGATCCCCTCCTCGTCGCCCTGTTAGAGAGCGATCACCGGGTTGTATCTGGCACTTGGAAGGGTGTATTTTATTCAGTATCCAGTTCTAGTTGTCATAAGGTCAAGGTACAACTCCGGGTCGTCCTTTTACCGAGGGACACGGCTATTCGAATAGATAAACTTCCCTGCAGGGGTGCACCACATAACCCAACACGCTCGATCCCATTTGGCCGGACACACTTTTCTGGGTCATGCCCGGCCTCGGAAGATCAACACGTCGCAGCCCCACCTAGGCTCAACCGAGAGGTCAACACGCCGGTCTAAATCCTATGCGCGCAGGGGTCTGGGCCCATCGCCCATTGCACACCTGCACGTTGCGAGGGCGGCCGGAAGCAGACCTAGCCTAGTGGCGTTCCAGTCCAATCCGGCGCGCGCCGCTCCGTCGCTGACGTCAAAAAGAGCTTCGGCTGATACCACGACGCCGGGATACCCATAACTACTCCCGCGTAGATGGCTAGTGCGTATAGACCAAATGGCCAGACTCAGATCAAATACCAAGATCTCGTTAAGCGTGTTAAGTAACCGCGAACGTCGACCAGGGCCAGGCCCACCTCTCACCTAGGCGGTCTCAACCTGCCCTGTCGCTCCGCCACAAAGATCCACTTGCGGGTACTCCTACGAGCCGACCCGACTTTAGTCATCACATGTGTCATGTATATAGTATATAAGTATATACCCGTGATCACCGCCCAAGTGATCACGGCCCGATAGTATAGCACAGCAGACGGACAAGGATGTAGGGCCACTGATGGAAACTAGCATCCTATACTAAGCATGTAGGATTGCAGGTAAAGGTAACAACAGTAGAAGCAAGGGCAGGCTATGCATCAGTATAGGATTAACGGAAAGCAGTAACATGCTACACTACTCTAATGCAAGCAGTATAGAGAAGAATAGGCGATATCTGGTGATCAAGGGGGGGGCTTGCCTGGTTGCTCTGGCAAGTAGGAGGGGTCGTCAACTCCGTAGTCGAACTGGGCAGCAGCAGTGTCGGTCTCGTAGTCTACCGGAGAGAAGAGGGGGAAGAAACAGTAAATACAATGCAAACATAAGCATGACGATGCGTGACATGACAATGAGCAGTGCTAGGTGTGTCCTAACGCGACAGTAGGTGGTACCGGCGAAGGGGGGAACATCCGGGAAAGTATTCCCGCTGTTTCGCGTTTTCGGACAGACGGACCGGAGGGGGAAAGTTGCGAGTTCGATAGGTTAGGGAGGTGTGGTGGACGAACGGACTGCGTATCCGGATTCGTCTCGTCGTTCTGAGCAACTTTCATGTAGAAAACATTTTCATCCGAGTTACGGTTTAAAAGATATGAATTTTCAAAGATTATTTGAATTTCTGGAATTATTTGAATTTAGCAAAAATGAATTATGACGTCAGCATGAGGTAACGCTGACGTCAGCAGGTCAACAGGTCGGCTGACCAGTCAAACCAGACAGGTGGGTCCAGTGGGACCCACATGTCATTGACAGGGCACTAACAGAGTTTTATAACTAACTTAAACAATGTTATTAGCAGGTAGGCCCCACCTGTCAGTGCCTATTTAGATTAATTAATTAGTTTTATTTATAAAAACATTTTATTTAGTTTACTTACGCGGCGGGGCCCGCATGACAGTGACACTGGGCTGCCCAGTCAGCAGTTGACTGGGGTCAACCCAGTCAACTGGGCCACCAGGACCCACTGGCAGCGACCCAGGGGGGCCCCACTTAGCCACGTCGGCGGACGGCGCCGGAACAGCTCCGGCGAGCCAAATCGCGGCGGCGCGCGGCGGGCTCGGCTCGGGTTTAGCGCACAGGGGATCCCAGGGGCGCGGTTGCTTGCGTTCGACGCGGCTCGACGCCGCGCGTTGAGCGGTGGCGGTGCGGGGTGCTGGGGAGGTCGGAGCGGAGCGCCAGGAGCTCGCCGGCGGCGGGGTGGTTCGGGCGTGCGGCAGAGGCGGGGCTACGGTGCGAACTGGGGCAAACCGAAGAGCGGGGCGAGGCCTACACGATGCGGCCAAGGCAACGGAGGCACGAACGGGACCAAAAGGTCGCCGTGGCCACGCCGGCGACGAGGCCAGGCGGCGGAGGGTGCGGCCTAACGCGGCGCGGTGGCTACGGTAAGCTAGCGAGCTAATGGAGATGGGGGAGGAGGAGCAAGAGCTCACAGCGGGGCGTAGCCGTTTAGAGCGGGCGCGGGGAAGGCGTGGTGCAGTCGGAACCGACGGCGAACGGCGGCGGGGATCCGGCGAGGAAGAAGATGGCGCGGGGTCGATGCAGGGTTCCCGGGGCTCGGGCCCGTGGTCGAGGAGGACGGGCTCGACGCGGCGGAGCTCGTGGACACGTCGGGGAGGAGAACGGGGCTCGGTGGCCGCGGCTATGGCGCAGCCATGGCGACGGCGGCGCTCGGTTGCGGTGGGGAACGAGGTGGAGCTGAGGGAGGAGGAGAGGCGCAGGAACCGAGGGCGAGAGTGGGGGCGAGTGGGAGGCGCGATCGAGGAGGCGGGGCGTGGCGGCCTTATCCTCCCCCGTCGCCGGCGAGGGGGTGCGGCGGGGACCTGCCCCTGTTCCGACCCCGGTCGGGGGAACAGGGAAGGGGAGGGAACGACCGAGCGAGGTGGGCCAGGCCGGCTGGGCCTGGGGTCGGCCCAGTTGGGCCAGGGTCCAGTGGGGGGGGGGTTCCTCCCTTTTTTTTGTTCTGTTTTCTCTTTTGTATTTCTTTTCTTTTATTTATTTCTTTTCTGTTTTACATCATTTAAATAGTTAGGCATTTTCTAAAAATATGTTTTCTTCACAATAATTATCAGTGCAATATCTGGCACCCACCGAACATTTTTGTTTAAATTTTTGAAAAACTTTTATTATTGACATTAATTTGAATTTAAATTTTGAAACGGTTTCGAATCATCGCGAGGTTAACAACAGTAACCGTGGTGACGTGGCATCATTAGCGTGGGATTACTGTAGCTTAATTATCCGGGCGTTACAGCCAGCCCTCTCCTCCCCCCTTTATATACGGAGGAGAGGGGCACCCCATAGACACAACAATTGATCTCTTGGATCTTTTAGCCATGTGCGGTGCCCCTCTCCACCATAGTCCACCTCGATAATATCGTAGCGGTGCTTAGGCGAAGCCCTGCGTCGGTAGAACATCATCATCGTCACCACGCCGTTGTGCTGACGGAACTCTCCCTCAAAGCTCGTCTGGATCGGAGTTCGAGGGACGTCATCGAGTTGAACGTGTGCTGAACTCGGAGGTGCCGTGCGTTCGGTACTTGATCGGTCGGATCGTGAAGACGTACGACTACATCAACCGCGTTGTGCTAACGCTTCTGCTTTCAGTCTACGAGGGTACGTGGACACACTCTCCCCTCTCGTTGCTATGCATCACCATGATCTTGCGTGTGCATAGGAAATTTTTTGAAATTACTACGTTCCCCAACAAAATAATGTAATGCGAGGGATAAGAGTTTGTGATGGGTACTTGGTATGTCTTGACTTGTGCGTAGACTCCCCGGCAACGGCGCCAGAAATCCTTCTTGCTACCTCTTGAGCACTGCGTTGGTTTTCCCTTGAAGAGGAAAGGGTGATGCAGTAAAGTAGCGTAAGTAT
Organism: Triticum aestivum; assembly: GCF_018294505.1. Classification (NCBI taxonomy): domain Eukaryota; kingdom Viridiplantae; phylum Streptophyta; class Magnoliopsida; order Poales; family Poaceae; genus Triticum; species Triticum aestivum. Next base: position 151,565,709 of record NC_057796.1, read on the forward strand.
TTCCCTCAGTTTTTGAGAACCAAGTTATCAATCCAGTAGGAGACCACGCTCGAGTCCCACGCACCTACACAAACAAATAAGAACCTTGCAACCAACGCGATAAAGGGGTTGGCAATCCCTTCACGGCCACTTGCAAAAGTGAGATCTGATAGAGATGATAAGATAATATGTTTTGTATTTTTATGATAAACACTAAAAGTAAAGAAAGCAAAATAAACGGCGAAAGAAATAGCTTGTTGATGGGAGATTAATATGATAGAAAATAGACCCGAGGGCCATAGGTTTCACTAGTGGCTTCTCTCAAGATAGCATAAGTATTACGGTGGGTAAACGAATTACTGTCGAGCAATTGATAGAATTGAGAATAGTTATGAGAATATCTAGGTATGATCATGTATATAGGCATCACGTCCGTGACAAGTAGACCGACTCCTGCCTGCATCTACTACTATTACTCCACACATCGACCGCTATCCAGCATGCATCTAGAGTATTAAGTTCATAAGAACAGAGTAATGCTTTAAGCAAGATGACATGATGTAGAGGGTTAAACTCATGCAATATGATATAAACCCCATCTTTTTATCCTCGATGGCAACAATACAATACGTGTCCTTTCCCCTACTGTCACTGGGATCGAGCACCGCAAGATTGAACCCAAAGCTAAGCACTTCTCCCATTGCAAGAAAGATCAATCTAGTGGGCCAAACCAAACTGATAATTCGAAGAGACTTGCAAAGATAAACAATCATACATAAAAGAATTCAGAGGAGATTCAAATATTGTTCATAGATAATCTTGATCATAAACCCACAATTCATCGGATCTCGACAAACACACCGCAAAAAGAAGAGTTACATCGAATAGATCTCCAAGAGAATCGAGGAGAACTTTTTATTGAGATCCAAAGAGAGAGAAGAAGCCATCTAGCTAATAAATATGGACCCGAAGGTCTGAGGTAAACTACTCACACATCATCGAAGAGGCTATGGTGTTGATGTAGAAGCCCTCCGTGATCAATGCCCCCTCCGGCGGAGCGCCGGAAAAGGCCCCAAGATGGGATCTCACGGGTACAGAAGGTTGCGGCAGTGGAAATAGGGTTTTTGGCTCCGTATATGATGTTTCCAGGGTGTATGAGTATATATAGGCGAAGGAGGTCGGTCAGGAGAGCTACGAGGGGCCCACGAGGGTGGAGGGCGCGCCCAGGGGGTAGGCGCGCCCCTGCCTCGTGGCCTCCTCGTTGATTGCTTGGCGTCCACTCCAAGTCCTCTAGATCACGTTTGTTCCGAAAATCACGTTCCCGAAGGTTTCATTCCGTTTGGACTCCATTTGATATCCTTTTCCTTCGAAACACTGAAATAGGCAAAAAAACAGCAATTTGGGCTGGGCCTCCGGTTAATAGGTTAGTCCCAAAAATAATATAAAAGTGTATAATAAAGCCCATTAAACGTCCGAAACAGAATATATAATAGCATGGAACAATCAAAAATTATAGATACGTTGGAGACGTATCAGTTGCCTTCAGTATTGTTAGAGATATGACAAGCAATACCGAGGAAGCTCAAATCAACACAGAGGATTCTAACATGGCCAACCCCCTCCAATGAGAAGGGTAAAAAACCACGGCGTCGGCGAACGAAATTTCACTATACCGGGTGTGTTAACAAACATCGGAGATTTATAACAATGATCTTATCTCATGTGGCAGCATAAAGAGGTACTCCCTCCGTCTAAGTTTATTGGGCCCCTTAGCCAAATCAGCGGGACAAAGGAGCCTTGTATGCAAAGATCTTTTTCGTTATATAGCCAATACTTATAGGGCATTAATTACGGACATGCGTTTCGGAAAACAACAAAGTTAATGTCTTTTCTTTGCGCGCACAGGGAAGCATGAGAGCAACTGGTTGACGAGCGCTCCTTCGGAAGCCTCACAACGATCACTTTGCAGTGGGCTGAGAGTGCACCGCTCTCAGCCGCCGTCACGTGTCGAACTCTAGGCGCTCCCTTCATATTTTATTATTTTATTTTTTCCATACGCGTTTTTTACTTTTTAGACGGTTTTTTTAGGGGTTTTCAACTTCTCGATTTTCCGCCTGTCTCTTTTAGCTTTTGGACAAAAATTTTGATTTATTTTTATTTTTTCAAAAAAAATGCCTTTTTTTCTTCCGCGAGAGGCACGGATTTGAAAAACATGTTTTCTCTTTTTTTCCTTCTGCGAAATGCACGGTTTTGTTCTGCGAAAGGCACGGCTGTGCCTCTTGAAAACGGAAAAAAAAAATCTGTGAGAGGCACGGTTTTACTTCCGCGAGAGGCATGGTCGTGCCCATCGCAAACGAAAAATACTCGTTTTCTTTTTTTTTCCAGAGAGGCACGGTTTTACTTCCGCGCCTCGTGCCTCTCCTAAATGAAAAAAGACGTTTTTCTCTTCTTTTTTCCTTCCATGAGAGGCACGATTTTGCTTCCGTGAGAGGCGCGGTCGTGCCTCTTGAAAACAGAAAAAAAAACATGTTTTCTATTCATTTTCCTTCTACGAGGGCATAGTTTTTTCGTCCGGCTTTTCTGAGAAAACAATAGTTTGTCAAAACCTACCAACATAGGATCTAGTTTTGAAGATCTCGACGCGAGAAATCCAACGGTCAAAATAATTTGAGATTTGAATGCACAGTTTAAAAGATAAAACGTTTTGATAAACGAATCTACGAAAAAATGAAAAATTCCATGTTACGACAAGTGGCGCACATGCAACGCGCTACTTGTCCCAACCTTTAAAGTGAAAAATGATCTTTGGAAGGACTACTCGGTTAGTGATTTCGGGGACGCGTGCATCCACACCGATTCCAATTGCATGGGCCCATGCATGCCTAATGGAAAAGAAAAACGCATCCATTGGTAAGTCGTACAAAGGCATTTTTCCTAGTTATGCACATATAATTGACTCAATCAAACATAAAAAGGAAAAAAAATACCCACATGAATCTCCGCATAAGATTAATGACATAGAACTGAGACTACCCATAATGGGAATAACATAGGTAGTAACATCACACATATCTAGATAAAATAAATAATGTGGCAAGCAATAAATGAAGAAAGAGAGATATATGGTAACATGGCTAGTTACTAGTAGTATGAGGCTAGTCATAGTGGGGTAACTTAGGTAGTAACTTAACACATCCCAAGATAATTTTGCTTATGTGACAAGTATTTAATGAGGAAAGAGATGCTTGTGGTAACATAATATGTTACTGTAACATAGCGCTTCCCGAGGCAAAATGAGTCTATGAGCTACTAAATGAAGCCATCTATGACACTACTAGTATGTTATTTTGCACTATAAAGGTAGTAACTTAGACTAGTGTCATATGCATAACACTAGTATAAGATACTTCCCACTATGACCAGCCTGAGTAACATCACACATATCAAGGCAAGATGAGTCTATAGCCTAATAAATGAAGTGTTGTATGTTACCACACATATGTTACTCCCCGCTATAGAAATAGTAACATAGAGTAGTAACATGTTACTACTCTATATTACTATCCATTGTGGTTAGTCTAAGATGTGCAATACTTATAACACATCTAAATGCGCTTTAGCAAAATTGTTCCGTTTTAATTACAGTGTCATTAATTACGCCAATTTAAGCAAGGAGGTTTCCTTTGCGGGCCTTAAAAAAGGGGGGCGTGCTTATATTGCCCACAGGCCTCATAAACCCATAAACTCGAACAAAGGGAGTAATATATAGCAATGGTAATCTAGGTTGATTGCCTCAAAAAAAAACCTAGGTTGAAACTGAATTCTCTATTAGAAGTTGGCCTCAATATGAATTTGAATCACAACTCAACAAATGTCATACGCTAATAGTGCATGAACATTCACACGCTACAAGTGTTTGTGCAACAACATGCATATAATAACATCAGCGCAATAAATGCAATTTTTGAAACTTCAAACTGTTTTAAGACATGCTCAATATACAATTCATCTTCACGGTCTGCTTTGTCTCGACAAGAGCATCATTACTAGATCTCATATGCGTAAGTTTCAATGGTAAAAATCAACTTACGAATTTGCCACCTAATGGTTAATAAAATTTTCAAGGTATTGGTATTGAAGTTACCATGTGGCAACTTTGATATAAAAAAAACACATCGGCAATTTTGACACAAACACAATGACATCTTTCTTTATCATGGAGCGACAAAAAATCCATCTTAAAAGTTCTCACCCAATAATTAATTAAGTTGCCATTGTGTTGATATCATAGTTGCCACATAGTAATAATGCCAACACGATGGAAACTTCATTTATCATGGGGTGGCAACTTTAGGGTAAAAAAAAAGGTTTGCAAAAACATTCACGAGTGGAATCTAGTTACGAAGCCCTTGACAATACAAAGCCAACAGCTTAAACACACTGTGAATTGGGCATATGGTTTGGTACACAAAACATTTTTTGGTTTAAAAAAAGTTGAAATTAGCTTGCATCATCACATGCATGTATGCAACTAACTACCCCACATGTTGTGGTTGGGTCGCTCCAGGGACGAGCTGAGCGAACGTCTGCTCATTATAGAATCTGTTAATATTACCGGAGATGGAGTTGCCATGACCTGTAAGGTGAAAGTGCTCTAGATAAATTTGTGCGTGAGTCTCACATTCATGTCAGACTCTAAAATCACGCTGCCATTCACCTTTGTATGCATTCTGTATATTTCAACGCTGTTCAAACCACATTTCTGCCTATGTTAGTTGTACAGGTTCAGTTAGTGAGCAAGTGGATGATCTTCGTGTGAATCATTTGGGACCTCTCCTTGACTGTCCAGTGGCATGTACTGTGCCATGATAGCTCTAATCTCAGAGTCCATGTATGACTGAAAAAACAACACAAAACAACCATGTAGAATTAGACATCTGTCAATGAAGCTAAGGAGAAGAAGCCTTAGTTAAAACATATTTACAGTATTGCTGAAACTCAACATCATAAGAGGGATTTGATGATATCGGCTTTCAAAACCATAAGCACAAGCTACAGCGGAATGTGGTCATTTGTTACCCTTCTACTCCCTCCGTTCCATCTTAAGTGTCGCTGATTAGTACAACCTTGAACTAAATCAGCGACACATAATATGGACCGAGGGAGTAGTTTTCTTTGCAGATGATGTGGGAAAATATTAACCACATGAAAGTTGTCATATTACATAAAATTTCAACCACTCTTGGTACAACAGCAACTAGGATAGAACTTTCTTTTTAAGAACAAGCAACTTCAGTTGCATGTCGTTTTCGTTAAGATAAAAGTGTGAAGTGTGACAATTACGAGAATGTGGGTATGCTAGTACATCTCAACGATCGCTTGATTAACCACATGAATCACTGGAGATGGCTTCTTGTCGAAAACACTCGTGTTGCGCTCAAGCCAAACCCTTCGCATCCCCACAATAGCCCAAGTAGCAGCCTCTCTCCCTCTCGGACCCTGGACTCTGTTGGGCATGTAGCACCACCATCTGACCGCGTGGCTTGATGGTGTTAGTGAAGCCATCGCTCGCGACCTGAGGAACTTGAACCAAAACTTCCGCATGTAGGAACATTTGACGAAAGATGGTCAATCGTTTCTGGCGCCTGATTGCAGATAGGGCACACCAGGGGACGAGGTAGGGCCTGCCACTCCAAACAGTCAGCCATCCAGCATCGATTCCTAAGCACCAAGCACACGTAGAACTTTTCGTTTGGCTGCACAATGTTTCTCTACAGGTTCCTGGTATTGTCCACTTGCTCAAAGACAAAGAAAAAGCCTCATATGCAGAGCTGGCTGAGTACTTCCTGTTGGCAGTGAGCCTCCACTCAAAGCAATCATCCTCATCTGAGAGCAAAAGCATGTCCTGGATTTCCCTCGATAATTCAAAGTATTCTGCTATCACTTGCATCGGGAGTTGTCCCCTAATATCCATGATTTACCTGTGATTAGCCAAAGCCTCGGCCACTGATCTTCTTGTCGCACCACACGCTTTAGCAAAGGAGAACAGTGTTGGTGCAATGTCATGGGCACTTCACCCATTAATACTGCTCGTGCCAAAACTGTGATCTGTCTCCTACGTCCATCGTGCATTGGGTAGCCGCCAAGAAGAGGGTTGTGGCTCTTTGCTAATCGGCACTTGCAGTCCTGACCACGCCCTCGGCTCCCCGACGCAACCCTGCCAGCTCCATCTGATCCTATGTGCCTCATTCAGGAACTGAGGATTGTGAATCCCAAGTCCTCCGAACTCTGTTTCACATTTGGTCCAAGCAAGCGCAACAGCCACCGACATCACCATGGGCACACCGCCAAGCCCAAGTGGACCCATGACAACCACACGTGCACGAGCCATCCAAACTGAGGTGACTTCACTCCTCTTTGAGCTCCATATACCTTGAATGAGACTTGGCTACTACCTCAAAGTGGAATCCTATGTGTGATTAGGTTTGTTGACGACCACCGTGGAAGCACGAGGAAGGAAGACCAAGTCCAAGACGAGGAGTGAGAAGACGAGGAAGATGAAGGAGTAAGGCGCGAAACCGGAATCGGAAACCCGAAGACTCCAAAGTTTGTCAAATCTAGTCTCTCCAGACCTGATCCGGACTCCATCAAGAATACGGCCTGTTACGCTTCATGCACTAGCCAACGCAACCAAAAGTCCGAACTGATGGAAAGGGATAGGCAATCCACATACACACTTCAATACCCCCTCTTACGTGTGACGTGGGAAGTTAACACGTGAATAGACTCAGAGGTATGGCTCAAGAGGCCTATACATGGACATAGAGGGGGCAGCATCAATTTTTGGATGTATTGTGAAATCCAAAACTTGAACTCAAGACCTTAGGCCCTGATACCATGTTAAGCTTCATGCACTAGCCAACTAGGACTTGAACTCAAGACCTTAGGCTCCCATAACATGTTAAGCTTCATGCACTAGCCAACGCAACCAAAAGTCCGAACTGATGGAAAGGGCCAGGCAATCCACATATACACTAGGTTTACAAATAAAACTATATGGATGAAGATAATATTTTGCACCAGCTAGCTTACCCTTATTCTGTATTTGTATACCACATAGCTTCCTGCCGCCACAATAACCAAGGCTACCAAGATCCCCCACACAGCAGCCCATGCTGCTTTAGCCTGAACTGTTGTCTTACCTACAGATTAACCATACAAGATTAAGTGATATGTACAAAAAATGATAGATATTTGTTACATAATCAAAGTCTAAAATTACTTATGCAAGTGTCGTGCTCCTTGATGTACAAAAGGTCGCCACTACAAGTACAATCATAGCCACCCCATGTATCTCTGCAGCTGCATTCAGGACACTGGCAAGCTTTTCTCTCCTTGCACTCGTCAATATCTGCAAAGGTAAATGACAAGTAAGCTACAGTTTAAGAACTATTGTACCTGCTGCATTGCACTAATTTTTTACTGCCTTTTGTCACAAAATATATAACGTTTTTGCAGAAAAATTGTTAATCGGAAAAATATTCATGGACAATTGTCCATATTCCAAGTATGTGTGAAGTCATTTGCATCTGCAAGAAAGACCTCTTTTTGTTATAGAAAAAAGAGAATCATTTGTATGTGCGAGAGAGAAGAGAGATTATCTAGAGAATAAAATTCAGAGCGAAAAGACGATCAGTGCAGTACAGGACCATTGGTAGAACATCACTTATTCTAAGATGCAGGTCAGCGGTAATTTCCTAATTTGTGTGTGTGATCGGGTGGGTGGTGTGGAATGGGGGGTAAGGCTAAAGAGTACCATGACATTTTTTAACACCGTCCCCTCGGAAACCAGCTGGACACTTGCAATTTTGATCTCCTGATTCCTGTAAAATAAAATTTGGGTACACGAATACTTATCAGAGTCAAGTAGAAGAACTGTAGAAGTTATTACTGTTAGAGTATACTATATACATATATAGCCATTTAGGCTTTTGTTTTTACCCCATTGTATAAGGGGTTTTCTGCATATTTCCTGCACCTGTACATGTATATATACTGGCCTATGACCCCATGGGAATACAAGTTGCATATTCCTAACATGGTATTAGAGCTAGGTCAACTTTTTCACACGCTGCAACTTGTGCTATTGATCCACCGCCGCGTCACCGCCATCCTCTGTGGCAGCTGTTGTCTTCTCTATTCTCCCGTTGCTGCCAGATTTCCCATGCCCGCTACTGCTTCTTGCTCCGCTCGACTCTCTCCCGTCTGCCTTCAACGCCTCTCTGCCCCGTCCCCTGCAGATCAACGCCCCAGGCCGGCTGCTTCATCCCACGCGTCCGCCGCTGGAGTGCTGCCCGCACCTTCACATCAAGCAGCTCGGTCCTGCCTCCTGCTCCGGTCCGTTGGGTGCAGCCGTTCAGGTCAGTGGCTGCTGGATCCCGTCAAGTCGCCATCAGCCTCAGGCCACAGCCGCGACCTGCCAGAGCCGTGACGATCGCTGGCCTCCTGCGCCCAGCAATCAGCGGCTGCTGATTTGCTAGCTCCAGTCCTGCCTGCCAGTCAAAGGCACAGCTGGCTGTGCCTTCTATTGAGTCAAGCCGCTGGCCACTTCTATTGGGGCTGATGTGGCTGATTGTCCTCTTGTAAAAAAAGAAGAGAAAAATAAAAGGTGCCTCCAGCTTGTCCTTCTGTGATGTTCAAGGGTGTTCCCTACACTGACCACATCTCGCACATGCGCTTTTCCTCGGTGCTTGGTGCTAATCCGCCTGTGATGTCATCCCTTCGGCGTCTTCCGCAGGCTGTGCTGGTCGATTTACAACAACTTCTCTCAAGACCTCCGCATATGGTGATTGTCGCTCTACACCAACTCATCTCGCTACTTTCACCGGTGATTGTCACTCTACACCGGCTCCTCTCGCGACTTTCACCGATAGTGCTGATGATGGCTCCATCGACTACGCCTCGCACACGCGCCTTCCCTCGACGCATGGTGATTGTCTGCATGTGACCTTGTCTCCACCACCGGCCTCTGCAGATGATATTGGTCATGCTACATCGCCTCTAGCAGCTTCCACGGCTGGTGGTGGCCGTGCCTTTTCCGATGCTGCTACGTTAACTACTCCAGTTGTGTCCTTCACTGAGTAGGAAATTTTGCGACTTCATGACTTGCTTATTGCCTCCGACACTTCCTTGTTGGGTGCATCTGTGTCTACCTCTTCAATTGAGCCCCTGACTGAGCAGGAGATTACACGACTTCGATGCTTGCCAGCCACATCCTCTGTTTCTTCACCAACTGGTTTCTGCTACCGACTATTTGGCATTGTGGGACCACCTTCTACACAGGCAGGTACATCTCCATGGATTCTTGATACCGGAGCATCTTTTTATATGACTCATGATTCATCCACTTTGTCCTCTATTCGACCTCTTGCTTCTCTTTTTCATGTTCTTACTGCTGATGGTACCTCCCTCCCGGTTAATGGCCGAGGCATTCTTAACACTTTGGCTTTTCATGTTCATCATGTTCCTCGACTTACCATGCAGCTCATTTCTGGTGGCCAGATTATTGACTCTGGTTGTAGGGTCATTCTCGACTTTGACTCATGTTCAGTTTTGGATCGTCACACCGGTGCTCTACTTGGTGCTGGCCCTAGACGTCGTGACTTAGGATCTCTAGGAGCTTGACTGGCTTCACCTTCCCTCCCCTGCCATCACCACCAGTCGTTCCGCTTCAGTTGCCTTGTCTACCAACTCTTTTCAGTAGTGGCATCATCGCCTTGGTCAATTGTGTGGCTCTCGTCTTTCATCATTAGTTCGACGTGGTCTTCTTGGATCCATCTCCGGTAGTGTGTCTTTAGACTGTCAGGGTTGTCAGCTTGGTAAACAGGTCCAATTACCTTATCCTCATAGCAAGACTCTGTCTCAGCGTCCTTTCGACATTGTTCACTCTGATGTTTAGGGTCCAGCTCCCTTTGCCTCAAAAGGAGGTCATCACTATTGTATTATCTTTATAGATGACTTCTCTCGACATACTTGAATATATTTTATGTTTTCTCGTAGTGAGGTCTTATCTCATGGTTCACACTCAGTTCTCCACGCCTATTCATGTGTTCCATGCTGACTCTACTGGAGAGAATATCTCCAAGTTGTTGCATGGAGTCCTTGTTGAGCAGGGTACTCTTGCTCAATTCTCTTGTCCTGGTGCTCATGCTCAAAATGGTGTGGTTGAGCGGCCCGTGCATTGATGACCGCCGCCTCTCTTCCGCCTCACTTTTGGGCTGAGGTTGTCTCCACTTCCACCTATCTCATCAATCTTCAGCCATTCACTGCTTTGCGGGGTGGCATTCCTTTCGAGTGACTTTTTGATTGTCCTCCCGATTATTCGACGCTTCGTTTGTTTGGTTGTGTTTGCTATGCTCTTGCCCCTCGTGAACGCACCAAACTGACCGCTCAGTCTGTTGACTGTGCCTTCTTAGGCTATCGTTTGGATGCGTATTTCTCAGGATGTGACTTTTGATGAGTCTCGTCCCTTCTACCCGCGTCCATCTTCCTTGACCTTTTCAGTGGATGATATCTCTTTCCTCACTTCTTGACACACCTATCACTTCCGTTGAGCCCTTGTCCATCCGTCATGCTGCCTCTGCTTCTACAACTATTGCAGATCCGACGTCGTCATCTCCCATGGTTTCCTCACCTCGCTTGTCACAGGATTCTACACCTTCATCCCCGGTGACTTCTCCGTCTCCCATCACTCGAGTCTACCTTGGTGATTCTCCTCGCATTCTTCCATCGCTTCCTCACTTTTATACTCGTCGTCTGCGTGTATGGATGCATCTAATGATGTGTCATCTACTTCTAATGTGCAGTCTTCCTCGTCTCAACCTACCTATGGCTTGCGTCCTCGTTCGCTTCCGCCTATTGAGCGCCTTGGTTTTCCATGCACTGGCGCTCGACTTCTTATCGTGAAGCTGTTGTTCATCCCGAATGGTATCTGGCGATAGCAAAGGAGCTGGCTGCTCTTGAGCGCACCGGCACATAGGATCTTGTTTCTCTTCCTCCAGGTGTCCGCCCCATCACTTGTAAGTGGGTCTACAAGGTTAAGACTCGTTTTGATGGTTCTCTTGGGTGTTACAAAGCTCATCTTGTGTCTCGTTCCTTTCAGCAGGAGCATGGTCATGATTGTTAAGCTTCATGCACTAGCCAACGCAACCAAAAGTCTGAACTAATGGAAAGGGCTAGGCAATCCACATATCCACTTCAACACCCCCTCTCACATGTGACGCGGGAAGTCAACCCGTGGATAGACTCAAGGGTATGGCTCAAGAGGCCTATAAGTGGACACAAAGGGGGGAGAACAATTTTTTGATAAATTGCGAAACTCAAGACTTGAACCCAAAACCTTGGGCTCTGATACCATGTTAAGCTTCATACACTAGCCAACGCAACCAAAAGTCCAAACTGATGGAAAGGGCTAGGCAATCCACATATACACTTCAACAGTGATTACGATGAGACTTTTGCTCATGTATCCATATGACCCACTGTTCGCACACTTCTTGTCGTGGCCTCTGTTCGCCACTGGTCTGTCTCGGCTTGATGTTAAGAATGCCTTTCTTAATGGTAAGGGCAACTCCAACGCACGACCCCAAACGGACGTCCGTTTTGTTCGAATTTTGTCTGTTTGGGGATGGCAATGGGGCGGCGTCCGCCCTGATTTTTGGATATGCCGACCGTGCGTCGAACACGCGGCCGCATTTCGGCCGCATCTGTCCGGCGGAGGCCCTTTATGCATTCTTTGAACTAAAATCAAGCATAGCAAATGGTTCATAATCAAATAGTTCCACATTCGAAATAGTCTTACAACCCAATCGAAATAAAAACAATATCAAATAGTCTTACAACCCAATCAAAATTGTTTTGCATGAAAAGATATTGAACCGATAGATCTACTGGTTGCCAATGTGAGTCCACATGTGCTCGACCAAGTCATCCTGGAGCTGCATATGAGTATGCCAATCACACATTTCACGATGAAATTGGGCAAACTGTTCAAAGGTTGCAGGTCGTTGGTGCTCAGGCTCAACATTTTCACCCTGAAAATCAAACCCTTGGTCGTAGATGCTATCACCACGCTCATCCTCCACGATCATGTTGTGCATGATCACACAAGCAGTCATCACCTCCCAAAGCTTCGGAGTGCTCCATGTCAATGCAGGGTTTCGAACTATACCCCATCGAGATTGAAGCACACCAAAATCACACTCCACATCCTTTCTAGCACTTTCCTGCATTTGGGCAAATCTCTGTCTCTTCTCTCCTTGCGGATTGGGTATGGTCTTCACAAGAGTTGACCACTGTAAGTGCATCTAGTGCCCCTCAGTGATTTTGGTGTATTGAAGACTTATAGGTTAAGGGACTAATGCGTTTGTGAGTGTACACAGGTCTATAAGTCTATGAGGAGTTTGATATTTACAGAGAAAGTCGACCCCTAAAAATGAATGACTTCAACTGAAGACTTTGAAAGTGAAGAAATTGGTGTGACCGTGAAGACTTGATATTCATGCGAGAAACATGAAGCGTGAAGACTCTTGTTTTCGTACCTTCATTTTCTCTTTCTTGAGTCATAGGAAACACCGTACTGTTAAAGGGGGTCGAGGAAAAACTAAGGAAAAGTTTCCAAGTGATGCTCATCTCAAAATTCTACACCTACCAATCCCTTCGAGTGAAGCCATTGAAAATCTCATACAGTTCAGTCAATTTCTTCAGTGACAGAGCGGAAGTTCTTCTGGTCTTTGAGGAATTTGTTCTGGCTGAGGAGTTAGGAATTCGCCAGTGCGGATTGCCTACAAGTGAGGAACATGATAGCCCTGAGGAATTTGAACCTCAAATTTCCGACCGTTGTTGTGCTATGCGCCAGCTGTACCAAAATATCTTCTCCACCTAACGGTCATATCATTGAAGGGCATTTATGTCTTATCATGTCGGGCTGCTCCCTAGGCTATAAATAGCCGCCCCCTACAAGCACTAGCTGGTTGGCTGCTCCGAGAGAAACTGACACTTGTCATTGAGAGTATCCCTTCCTCCGAGGACTTTGAGCGAAAATCATCAAGTGAGGAAAACCCATACCCAAACACGTAAAAACCCAAAGTGATTGAGCATCACTGAAGAGATTGTTCCTGTGTGGATCCGACGCTTGTTACCTTTGAAGACTGTGCATCTTCCACACGGTTAGGCGTCATGGTCTAGAGCATCCAAGAGGAAATTGTGGACCGCCGAGTGACCGAATTTGTGAAGGTTTGGAAGTCACCTGAAGACTTACCACGAGTGATTGGGCGAGGTCTATGTGATCTTAGCTCAAGGAGAATACGGTGAGGACTGTGTGTCCTCAGGTTTAAATACCTAGCCGCTCCAACCAGACGTACAACTGTCACAGCAGTTGGAACTGGTCTACCAAATCACTGTCTTCACCGAGCTAACTGGTTCTATTTCCTCAACCCTTTCATTTCCTCATTACTATGTTGTGTACTTGATCGTTACTGTTTGAAGACTTTCACAATTTCGCAGTTCAATTTCTTCAGTCAGTTTGACTTCAGCCTGCTGATCCTGTGTTTACGCTTTCTGTACTCTGTGCTTGTTTCCATTACATCATGATGACTGTGCTTCTGTACTGTTATGCTTGCATCTGAGTACTTATTCCGCTGCTAGCCGTTCGTGACTTAGGAATTTCCTCCTCACTGACGAATTTGTAAAAATCGCCTATTCACCCCCCCCCCCCCTCCTCTAGTCGATTTAACACACTTTCAACCACTGAGGATAGATACCATCAGCTAGGTAATATCCTTTGTTGTAATGGTGGCCATTGATCTCAAAGTTGACCTCTGGGGAGTGGCCTTCTGCAAGCCTTGCAAACACTGGAGAACGTTGAAGCACGTTGATATCATTGTGAGAACCAACCATGCCAAAGAAAGAATGCCATATCCACAGATCTTGTGAAGCCACCGCTTCTAGTATGACACTGACACCTTTCACATGCCCCCTGTACTTCCCCTGCCAAGCAAATGAACAGTTCTTCCACTTCTAGTGCATACAATCTATACTACCAAGCATGCCCGGAAAGCCCCTCTCAGCATTGATCACCAACAACCTCTCTGTATCAGCGGCAGTTGGCTCTCTCGAGTACTCAGGGCCGAACACTGCCACCACGGCCTTGCAGGAACTATACATTGAGAGGAGACATGTAGACTTACTCATACGCACGTACTCATCCACAACATTACCAAAAATTCCATATGCAAGCATGAGAATAGCCGCAGTCCATTTCTGGTAAGAAGAGAAGCCAAGCTTGCAAAGGGCATCCTCTTGGAACTCAAAGTATGGGTCATATCCTACCACTCCCTCCCGAATACGATTCAACACATGTCTCATTCGGAAGCGGCGATGAAATTGATGTGGTTTGAAGAGTGCGGTATTCTCAAAGTAATCGGCATAGAGTAGGGCGTGGCCGCTCTCCCTATTGCGGTCCAAGGTCGGAGCATGCCTCGTGTAACACCCGGATAATTAAGCTACAGTAATCCCCTGCTAATGATGCCATGTCATCATTTTCACTGTTGCTAAATCCCCCTTGGATTCAATCTGGTTCAAATTCAAATTCAAATTAAAGTCAAAAATAAAAGTTTTCAAATGTCAAAAATAAAATGTGCAAACTGGGGCAAATAATTCTTAAGTATTATTGGTGAAGAAACCAAATTTTTATAAGATGTTTAAATGCTCAAAAATAATTAGAACATTGGCTTAAACAATCATTTAAATGCCTTTTATAATTTCTAAAATGTTAAACTATTTTATTGGTCAGTGAGACTTTTTATGGCAGTAGCATATTTGGTAACATTAATTTAGGTGCTGATTAGGTGTTTTATAAAACTAAAATTAATAGATAATAAAACATAAGACAAATAAGCAAAAAAGTTAAAAGTAAAACCAATTTAGGTGTTGTCCCCATATTTTATGGACTGTGATATTTGGCACACGTGTGCCATATAAGCAAAACTGCCACACCTCTACTTCTTTCATTTTAAAGTACCATACGATCCCTCGTCCTTTGACCTCGCCTCCTCCCAAACGACCCTGCAGGCTCGCCCGAGAAACCTGCTTCTCCCGCACATCTCGCGCGCCCACCCTCGAGAAAACTGCCACTTCTTCATGTCTACCACATGATTTCTCCTCAGGACAAAGTTACCATGGTATTCGTAGGCAAGTTATCAGGCCTGTGTTGCGTAACTTACCGTGCTATTTACATAGAATGTACCAGGTACTATGCTTCAACAACTACACCCCTTCAAAGTTACCACTGTGTTTTGTACACAAGTTATAAGGTCTTCGATGTGTAAAATACCGTGGTACTTACACATAAGTTATCTGGGTATATGTACATCAACCTCCCCCCGGTCAAAGTTACCATGGGGGATTGTACATGAGTTACCGGGTCTACAGTTCGTATATTATCATGATACTTGCACCTAAAAACCTGGGTGTGTTTCAGTAGCTTTTTCCATAGGTCAAAAATTACCACGATGTTTTTGCGTAACTTATCACGCCTATAGCACGTGTGCCCCTCATGACACTAAACATTATGTGACTTTCCTTTGGCACGCCATGTGTTGTGTTTATCCAAGAGGCCCACGCGCGAGGCGAGTGTATGTTTTAAACAACTTATTTTCCTTTGGTAAAAAAATTACCATCATGTTTATATTGCAAGTTATCGGTTATGCGGTGCTTATATTATCATGTTATTTACACAAAAATTATTGGGGATGTTTTGAACAACTTTTTTCCGGGACAAAAAGTTATCATGGTGATTCTAGGTAACCTATCAAGCCCGTAGTGCTTAAAATATCATGCTATTTACGCAAAACTTATCAGGGGTATGTTTCAGCAAATTCCCCCCCACGGGTCAAAAACTTATCATGGTGTTTAGTTATCGCAGTGCATATGTTTTCATGCTATTTACACACAAAAATGCTAGGGGAGGGAGGTATACTACCGTGCTATTTACACAGAAGATACCAGAGTATCTTTTCAAAAAAAAAATCCCTACGGTCAAAGTTACCATGGGGTTTCTACCTCAGTTATCAGATGTGCGCTGCGTATATTACCATCTATTTACACATAAATTATCGGGTATCTTTTCACATTTGTCTTCCCCAATGGTTAAAGTTACCATGATGTTTGTATCTAAATTATCAGGTCTATGGCGTGAATGTTATCGTGCTATTTACAGAAATTACCGGGGGGCGGGTTCAACAAATTTATTCCCAATGATCAAAGTTACCACGATGCTTTCGCCAAAGTTATCACGCCTTCAGTGCTTATGACCATGCTACTTACACATAATGTACCGCGTGGTATACAAAAGTTATCATGTTGGTGGTGCATCATTTATCGTGGTGGTGATGGAGAATTTACCACGGAAAAAGTTTATGTGCCAGGTTTGATAGGTGAAACAAAAAGTTTTTCAGTGCTAACATATTAAAGGCAAAAACATGTCAAAAATAGCATTTCCCTTAGCTTATTCAACAATGAGTGTCATAGGTGAGGTGGTTAGCTCCCTTTGTTGATTACCTGCAGACCAGAGATCAAATCCTAGTCGAAGCATTATTTTTGCCTGAAAATCGGGAAGGCGTGCGGGAAAGGAAAGAAATCGGGGGAGGTCGGTCGGGAAGGACGTGCGGGAAAGGAAGGAGATCGGGAGGCGCGCGGGAAAGGAAAGAAATCAGGAGGACGTGCGGGAAAGGAAGGAGATCGGGAAGGAACTGACGGCGTTGGATGTGTGTGGCAGTTTTGCAATCGGGCACAGGGTTGCCAAATACATATTTCGATATTTTATAAATCTAAAATAAATAGATAGTAAAATAGAAAAGCAAATGTATAGAAAATAACTAAAAGCAAAACAATAGAAATAAAACAAAGCCCCCCCTCCCCCTCTAGACTTGGCCCACCTAACCACTAGGCCGGCCCACTTCCCCGCTACCCCCTCCCTCCCTGTTCACGGGGGGATCGTGGGCAGCGCCGATGCCTGCCACGGCACCGGTCGTCGCTGTGGCAGCCATCCAGCGGCCCCTCTTTGTGTCCCGCCGTAGTCCGCGACCGCGCAAGCCACTGGTTCGCGCCCCCCCCCCTAACCACTAGGCCGGCCCACTAGACTTGGCCCACCTAACCACTAGGCCGGCCCACTTCCCCGCTACCCCCTCCCTCCCTATTCACGGGGGGATCGTGGGCAGCGCCGATGCCTGCCACGGCACCGGTTGTCGCCGTGGCAGCCATCCGGCGGCCCCTCTCTGTGTCCTGCCGTAGTCCGCGACCGCGCAAGCCACTGGTTCGCCCCCCCCCCCTCCGCTACATACGCATGCCCGCCGCAGCCTTGTGCGCCTGCTACCGCCACCGTTGGCCGCCGCCTCTGCTTGCGCTCGCCCGCCTGCGCTGCTGCTGAGCTGCTAGCCGCTCCTCCGCCGCAGTTGCTGCCTGCGCCCCACCGGCGACCGCCCTCGCCCGTGCTCGCCCACGCCCCCTGTCGCCCGCGCCTTCCCGCTAGCCCAGCCGCGCCCCGCGCCGTCCTGCTCCGGCCATGGCCTCACCTCCCCACGCGCCCCGGCCAGCCGCTGCTGCCTGCGCCGGCTGCCCTTTGCCCCGCGCCTTCCCACTTGCGCTGGCTGCCGCCCGTCGTTTCCCCCTCCTCTGCAGCTCGCACAAGCCCCGCGCGGCCCCGCATGACTGCCCGCGCCACCGCCGCCTCCTGCTGATGTGGCGCGCCCGCCGCGGCTCCTGTTAACCGATGCCCCACTCCCTCTTTCGCTCGCCGCCCCTCGCTCGCTCGCTGCTGCCGTCTGGCCCGCGCGCTGGCCGCGCCGCGGCCGGCCTCTGTCGTCGCCGGCGCCGCCGCCCCCTGGTGGCCTCGGGCACACACGGGCGCCCACGCCCAGCGCCCGTAACCGCCACCCACACGCCCGCTATGGCCCTGGGCCACTGGCCTATGGGCCCCACGCCCCTGTTGTAAGAGAAAAGAAAAAGGAAATATATATATAATAAAAATAATTAACTTAATTAAACATATATATAATAAAAATAATTAACTTAATTAAACTAGTTTAATTAAGTCTAATTAGAATTAATTAGCCTAATCACGTGTTTTGTTGAAAACTGGATTAATTAGTCTAATCAGTCAATGACAGGGGGGCCCACGCCCTATTGACCAGTCAAACGTTGACTGGTCAACTGGGACCCCCTGCCCACCTGTCAGCCACTGGGTGCAGTTCTGTGTACCCTGTGCT
The DNA here is from genome assembly GCF_018294505.1 of Triticum aestivum. Lineage (NCBI taxonomy): Eukaryota > Viridiplantae > Streptophyta > Magnoliopsida > Poales > Poaceae > Triticum > Triticum aestivum. The sequence goes on from NC_057796.1 coordinate 151,584,011, forward strand.
GGGTGCATCTAGCATTTTAGTGTTTATTTTCGAATTATTAATAATTTCAGAATATTGCTAAAAACTTTAGAAAATCATAGAAAATAATCCCTAACTCGGATGAAAAAGTTTTATACATGAAAATTGCTTAGAAAAATATGACGATTCGGAATACGCTCTCCGTTCATTCGTCACGTGCCCCTAGCATAGCGAACATCGAACTTTTCCCCTCCGGTTCGTCTGTCCGAAAATGCCTAACTCCGGGAAAACTTTCCGGACGTTATCCCCCTTCGCCGATACCGTGTATCACCGCGTTAGAACACCCCTAGCACCGCTTAATGTCATATCGTGCATCTGTGTTGCATCTGTGTGCTTTATATTTATTGTTTCTTCCCCCTCTTCTCTCCGGTAGACCCCGAGACTGCTGCTGATGCCCCTGTGATCGACTACGTCGATGACGAACCTTCTTCCCTTTCAGCGGAGCTTCCAGGCAAGCCCCCCCTTTGATCATCCCGATATCGGCCATTCCATTCTCTCATGCTTGCATTAGATTTTGCTACTGTTATTGTTTGCTCCTATTCTGATGCATAGCCTGCTTTTGTAACCTGCTCATTGTACCTTACCTGCTTATCCTAAACTGCTTAGTATAGGTTGGTTAGTGATCCATCAGTGACCTCCACCTTGTCCTTTGTTGCCCCTGCTTCATCATCGACGACTCGATCAACGTGATCGATGACCAGAGCCCGACACCTCACATCACATCACGCCCCTTTTTGTTGCTCGACTCTGCAGAGCTACTATCGAGTGCCGAGGGTGCTCCCTCATAACGCACTCCTGATGATAATTCTGTAGTGTAGCTATTCGGTCGTGGTCATCGAGGGTGATTTCCTCTTTCACCATTCCCGATACGGCTCTGTCGTGCAACACCTCAAGTGTGAACCTCGAGGGTGGTCCCTCTTACGTTCACCTTGATGATTACATTGAGTGGAATCCACCGGGGGTGATTCCTCGGGTTTTCCCCTTGATGTCTGGACACACAGTTACCTTGACTTTACTTGAGACCGTTGTGAAAGCCGGGCGGGCCCGGAGAGCACCCGTGCGATGTGACGGTGGCGGCTGGCTGTTTAGCGGTATCACCCGGGAGGGGGTGATAGCTCCGGACTTGTCCCGACAGCCGTCACTTCTTTTTAATAATGCACTAACAGGTTTGGGTATTTGTTCTGAGTTGGCCTCTGGCCTTTACGCACTAACCACCACGCGAGAATAGTTATGGGCCTCAACGTCGCAGCATCAGCCAAAGCTTTGTCAGATGTCCAGTTCAGCATTGCGGCACGGTCGGATCATGCTGGCCATCCGAGGCGGTGCTGGTATCCACCCTGCTCGCAACGACCCGGAGTGCAACGGGCGATGGGCCCAAGACCCCGGAGTGCTTAGGATGTAGACCGGCGGGGACCTCTCTGCTGAGCCTAGGTAGGGCTGCGACGTGTTGATCTTCCGAGGCCGGGCATTGACCCCAGAAAGGTGTGTCCGGCCAGAGTGATCGAGCGTGTTGGGTAACGTGGTGCACCCCTGCAGGGAAGACATATATTCGAATACCGTGTCCTCGGTAATGGACATTCAGACTTGTATCCTGATCTTATACAACTAGAAATGGATACTTGATATGTGATGGATATGTGGCCCCGGGATTGCTTTCTCGCAGGGAGTCGAGGAAGGATCTCTGGGCCTTAATGTTACAACATGCTTGTTAATTAAACTGCTATTCTTTACTCTTCTACATGCTGCAAGATGCTTGGAGCTGCTTGAAGATGCTCGTCTTCGATAGGCTAGGCTTTCCCCTCTATTCTGGCATTCTGCAGTTTAGTCCACAGATACAGCCCTTCCATTTGATACCAACGCATACTTAGTATAGATCTGATGCTTGCGAGTACTTTGGATGAGTACTCACGGTTGCTTTGCTACCCCTTTTCCCCCTTCCTTCTTCTTTCCGGTTGATGCAACCAGATGGTGGATCCCTGGAGCTAGATGCCACCGCTGACGGATACTGCTACATGGAGGCCGCCGAAGATCAGGAGTAGTTAGGAGGTCCCAGGCAGGAGGCCTTGCCTCTTCGATCGTTGTTGTTTTTGTGCTTGCCTTCTTAAGGCATCCTTGTCTAACTTATGTTTGTATTCAGATATTGTTGCTTCCGCTGACTCTTGTGTTTCGAGCTTCTGTATTCGAGCCCTCGAGGCCCTGGCTTGTAATATGAAGCTTGAATTATTTTATTTTGTGTTTAGAGTTGTGTTGTGATATCTTCCCGTGAGTCCTTGATCTTGATCGTACACGTTTGCGTGTGATTAGCGTACGGTCGAAATCGGGGGCGTCACACCCCGGGATTGATCCCCTGAACCGAGGGCGCTGCCTACCAATGTGGTCATGGACGACCAATGCAGCCACCACAAGCTCTTCGTCATCCTAGGACGAATCATCCGATGAACAAATGAAGTTGTGAAAGAAATACTCATCCCCGCTATCCATGGTACCTTGTGAGCAAAGCGTCAAACACCACTGGCGACGACCCCGAGTATATTGCCTTTGTGAAAGGCGTCTTAGTGAGCAGTTTCTTATGTCTGATCTTGGCCCTCTTTGCAACTTTCTTGGGATCATGATCTCTTCTACCTCTCATGGCTTTTTTCGTTCTCAAGGAAAGTATAGCCAGGATCTTCTTGCTTGTGTTGCTCTTACTGATGAGCGAGTTGAGACTCCCATGGAGCTTAATGTTCACCTCCGTGATACTAATGGTGACCCCTTGTCTGATCCGCGAAACGTTATCGTCATCTTGTTGGGAGTCTTGTCTATCTAGTTGTCACTCGTTCGGGTATCTCTTATCCAGTCCATATTCAGTGTAGAGGCTGAGTTGCGAGCTATGGCTCTTTTGACAGCAGAGCTGACTTGGTTACTTCAGGAGTTTGGTGTTTCTGTCACTAGACCTACTCTGCTATTATTTGACAGTACAGGTGCTATTAGAATTGCACTCAACCTTGTGAAGCATGAGCTCACCAAGCATATTGGTGTTCATCTTTGTCGAAAAAAGCATATTGGTGTTCATGCCTTTTTGTGTGCGCTGGTGTGCAGGATCAAGTTATTGCTCTTCAGTATGTGCCTTCCAAGTTAAATTAGAGGATTTCTTGCGAAGGCCCAGACTAGAGGGGTGTTGTTGAGCCCAGACTAGAGGGGTGTTGTTGATCCACCATGAGTTTGAGGAGGGGTGTTGAGTACTATATATAGCCATGTAGCCTTTTGCATTTACCCCATTGTATAAGGGGTTTTCAGCATATTTCCTGCACATGTATATATACTGGTCTATGGCCCCATGGGAATACAAATTGCGTATTCCTAACAATTACATGTACTTGTTACGTGCCTAAATGTACCTGACAAGCAGAGAATGTTTTTCCATTGCGAGTTTCATGCCAGCACCCACCATGGTTTATCAAGCATTTTCCAGGACCAGCGGCTGTAGATAAAATGGTTATTCAGTATAAACTTCTCACGCTGTTAATCATCCACTACACACACAAAAAAAACACTTGTGCAGTTCACAGCATGTGTCATATAATCATGCAAATCGAAACAAATTGTGCAATTCTAAGATGCGAATGTCAACATTACACAGCAGCTACTTCTGAAAAGAACAAATCTTAGAACCACAATCATGATTTTTTAACTAATTCATCATTCAGTGCTTAGTGCCCTGCTAACCAGCAAATGATTAGTACAGGACTGTAGGAATATATCGTATTTCCATGAAATAATACTATATGATTTGGGTTTCATAAACTGGGAGTTGGACAGTTAGCTAGAGGTGCACAGTTGCATGCACCTAACCCACCAAGGCGCCAGTTTTTTTATATTTTCGGGTCTTAATAGGCACATTATGTCACCTTCAAGCATGGCCATCGCCATACAAATTTATAAGACCTTTAACTGAATAAAATGAAGCTAGCAAGTAGACTTAGAAGTTAGAGACGGTCGGTCACAACTCACAACAGCAATACATAGAAGAGTTTATGTAATGTAATGAGATGAAATCCCGATCCTACGCAAGGCCCTGAAATCTGTTGCGCTGCTAGTGCCATGAATGGTTTGGAAGCACAGGAACAGCTGCGTCTTCGACAATGCAACACCATCCTTCAACACGCTATTAGATAGAATTAAGGACGAGGCCCGCTCTTGGGCTGCAGCCGGGGCACCTGGCCTCCGCCTTGTGCTGCCACAAACCTGGGACGTGCATTAAGCCGGATGTAACCGACGATTGTAACTGAACTTCTCCCTTTTCAATGAAAAGAAACGCAAAGGTCTTTTGCGTTTTCTCGAAAAAAGAGTGAAAAAGAAGCAGGGTGCATCGTATGTGATTGTTGTTGTGGAAGGTAGCTAGGGGAGTGCTAGGGGTGACGCACGGTAAGAAGCAAGAACCCAAAGACACGTGGTGGTGGAATGAAGATGTCCAAAAGGCTATCAAAGAGGAGTGCTACAAGAGTTGGCACCATGATAGAAGCACCAGCAATGTGGAGAAATACAAAGAGGCAAAGAAGAAAGCAAAGTAAGCTATGAGTGAAGCAAGGGGGTTAGCCTATGATGAGCTATACCGGCGACTAGACACAAAGGAGAAAAGGACGTTTACAAGCTGCTAACACGTTAAGTATCCCGCCTGGGGAGTACGTTCGCGTAGCGAGAATGGGATTTCCACAACGATCGCAAACCCTTCAGATAGAATCTGAGAATAAAACTCACAAAAATCATGAGAGGAGGACAAGGGACCTCAACCAAGTCCAGTGCATCAAGGACGAGGCAAATCGACTCCTAGTGAAAGATCAGGAGATCAAGAACAGGTGGAGAAAATACTTTGACAGGTTGTTCTATGTGGGGAATGAGAACACTATGCCTGAGCTAGATGACCCCTTTGATGAGAACAATAATAGACGGTTCGTGTTGAGGATTCAAGAGCTCAAGGCTAATGAGGCCCTAACAAGATGGAAGGAGGAAAGGCCTTGGGACCAGAAGGTATTTCTATTGAGATGTTGAGGTGCCTTGTGAAAATGGCAGTAGTATGGCTAACTATGCTATTCAACCATATTTTTCAAACAAGATGCCCAAAGAGTGGAGGAAGAGTACACAAGTACTACCTTCATGAATAAAAGAGATATTCAAAGTTGTACTAATTACCGAGGAATTAAGCTTATGAGTCATACTATGAAGCTTTGGGAGAGTGATTGGGCATCACTTAAGAAGAGAGACGGATGTCATGAAAAAACAATTTGGTTTTATGCCCAGAAGATCGACTATAGAAGCGAGTTTTCTGCCACATTAGCTCATGGAAAGTTATAGGGAGCAGAAGGATCTTCATACCATTTTCATCAGACTTGGAGAAGGCATATGACAAGATACCAAGGACAGTCATGTGGGCACTAGAGAAACATAAAGTCCCGACAAAGTACATTACCCTCATGAAGGATATGTATGATAATGTTGTGACAAGTAATCGGACAGGTGATAGTGAGGCCGATGCCTTCCCAAATACTAAAGGACTACATCAAGGATTACACTTGAGCCCATACATTTTTGCCTTAGTGATGGACGAGGTCAGAGAGGATATACAAGAAGATATCCCCTAGTGTATGGTTCTTGCCGATGATGTGGTAATAGTTGGCGAGACTAGGTTGGGTGTCAATAGGAAATTCGAATTGTGGAGACAAGACTTGCAGAGTCCAAGGGCTTAGTAGAACCAAACCGAGTATATGAGGTGTGACTTTAGTGGTGTTAGGTGCGAGGAAGGAGATATTAGTTTAGAGGGGCATATAGTGCCTGAGAGGGGCACCTTCCGATACTTGAGATCACTGCTACAAAGAAAAGGTGGTATCGATGAGGATGTTACTCATAGAATCAAAGCAGGGTGGATGAAGTCGCGGCAAGCATCTGGCATCCTCTGTGACAAGAAGGTCCGACAAAGGCCCAAAGGTAAGTTCTATAGGACACCAATCAGACTTGCGATGATATATGGAGTCGAGTCTTGGCCTACTAAGAGACAACACATCCAACAAATGAGTGTCACTGGGATACACATGCTAATGTGGATGTTGGCCATACACCGATTGAAGAGAAGCTTGTCCACCGACTAGGCCTGGGCATTTGGTCTAGCTAAGCCGATCGGTTAGGTTCCTCGGGTTATTGAGAAATACAGTTATCAAATATTCATGACCGATCGGTCATTTGAGAAACTGCTAACCAAGGCTTCGGTCAACCAAAAAGTCAGTTCGGTCCTCGTTTTAATTCGAATGGAACCGGTTCTCTGAAAATCTGAGCTATGGAAGAAAGATAGGAAGGGAAAAATGTATCGTACAGGCAAGAACACCTAGTGTGTCCTAATGAACTACTTATGAGGACGTGAATCCATCAAAAAGCAATCCCAACGAGATGGTAAAGGAGATAGGTAAAGAAAAGAAGATGCAGTCTCCCAAGGAGACACAGGAGACACGAAGGAAGGAAAGAGATAAGGCGTTGGGCGCCGGTTGCCGGGCGGCCGAGGCACCTCCACTACCGGAGCTGGCTGCAGCGCTCACTGCTGGCCGAGGATGAGACGAAGGAAGGAAAGAGAAAAGGCGTTGGGCGCCAGTTGTCGGGCGGCCGAGGCGCCTCCATTGCTTGCGCTGGCTGCAGCGTTCACTGTAGGCCAGGGATGAGACCGGGAGTCTAGGAAAGAAACACCTGTGGTGGCTACGTTAGAAATGGAGAATCGGAAGTTGTACTCGCGTGGGGGTGGGGCTGCTGTTGCTGTCGAGCAGCAAGGGTGGGTTGTGCCTGTGCGTTCTTTTTTTAGGATCCAGTACAATGTGTGCTTTAATTGGGCCACATGGGTTGCTGGGCTTTGCTAGTCTTTTTGGGCCAATGCGTAGCATTTCGATGTATTCGGTCAGTTCAATCAACCCTGGATGGAAACCGAGATCACCGAATAAATTTCGGTTTTTCACACATCAGGACCGTATAAAGCACCGAATTTTTGGTCTTCGGTCTATTCGGCTTCGATGTCGGTTTTCGATCCTCGATTTTTTTGCCCACCCCTGCCACCGGCTAAGATGATTTGGACATATCCAACATAAGGTATTCTAAAGAGTAGCGAAAATACTAGGAGCGTCAGGGCGACCAAAGTTGACATGGGAGGAGGCAGTAAAAAGAGACCTAAAAGACTGGAAAGTACCCAGGGATTTGGCTCTTGATAGGGCTCTTGATAGGACAGCATGGAAATCAGCAATCCATGTACCAGAACCTCAATTTACTTTCATTCACTTTGTTTTGTTAAGCTTCATGCACTCGCCAATGCAACCAAAGGTCCAAACTGATGGAAAGGACTAGGCAATCCACATATACACTTCAACACCCCCTCTTGCCTGTGACACAGGAAGTCAACACGTATATAGACTCAGAGGTATGGCGAAAGCTAGGACTTGAACTCAAGACCTTAGCTTCGATACCATGTTAAGCTTCATGCATTAGCCAACGCAGCCAAAAGTCCGAACTGATGGAAGGGCTAGGCAATCCACATACACACTTCAACAGCTTGTACTCTCTCTTTTTGGGGGCATTCTGACAGGTTCTATAGGGTTTCATCTCTAGCATACCCAACATTCTTGGGACAACAATAGGCTTCATTGTTGTTGTTGTTGTTGTTGTTGTTATTGTTGTTGTTGTTGTTATATTACATGGACTCTTCCCTCCACATTAACCTGATTTTACGCCTGCTTGTTGACTTCACAAGTTGCAAGGGTTCTTCATTATCTTGTTCATGCAATAATTATGTCATGGATGGTAAGGAGTTCCCAATTATTTGTTGTTTAATGGCACTTGATCGATTTGTGCATTTTCTTCAAGTGTTTTCAGCGGAGCCCAGAGCCGGCAATATCAAATAGGTGCCTAGGCTGTGATAGTAAAGATAGATCCGGTTGGTAAAGCAACTAGCGAAGAAGTCTAATAAAAAGGTTGCAACGTCTAGCAAACATAAAATGCTGGCCAAACTGAACTTATTTCAATTATGAAACTCCTATTGCCATATGGACTGCACTCTTGATTTCCTAAACCTCTTCCGCACTTCCATAACTGCAGACTTTGTGGAGCTCTACTGTCTCGGCACACCATTGGCATCTCTCGCTTTCCGACAGCAAGAGTCCTACAGGCTTGCAACAACTCCTTGTCATTATCAAAGTTCTCCATCACGCCTCCTCTAGTATTTTGTGATGTCCCCCGATACGAACTCATAACATATACAAACAGAATGACCATGACAATATACCAGCACGGTTTCATAGCCCACAGTGGTTTACATGCTTCTTAATGCTTTAAGAGACACACTAGCATACATATAAATAACTATATTGTAGCGAACTGAGTGTAGCTCAGATGGTTAGATCCCTTGTGGTGGAACCAACCCATCAGGATTCAAGTCCTAGACTTCGCAGTGGTGGTCACAGTTTCCTGGATTTATTTCAGGCTTCCGACGATGTGTGTTCATTGGGAGGAGACGTTCCCGTCGACTATGAAGGCATCTGTGGCGACTTTGTCAATCTCAAGATGACGGGTCGGCTCAGTCTCTCGAAGGTGCTCATCGGGGTAGGGTGTGCGTGCGTTCATAGGGGTGAGTGTATGTGCATATGTATGAGCGTCTGCATCTGTACTGTGCTAAAAAAACTATGTTGTACATGTATTTCTTCAAGAATGGGGGGGAGGGGGTGTTCAAACTTGTAGTAATTACACTGGAATTAAGCTGATGGACCATACAATTAAGCTATAGGAGAGCCATTGAGCACCGCTTAAGAAGAATGACAAGCGTCACAAACATTGGTTTGGTTTCATGCCCGGTAGGTCGACCATGAAAGCTATCTTCTAGGTAACTTATGGAGAGATGTAGGGAGCAAAACAAGGACCTGCATATGGTATTCATTGATTTGGAGAAGGCCTATGATAAGATATTGTGGAATACCATGTGGTGGGCCTTGGAGAAACACAAAGTCCCAACAAAGTACATTAACCTCATCAAGGACATGTACGATAATGTTGTCACAAGTATTCAAACAAGTGATGGCGACAACTTTCAAATTAAAATAGGACTTCACCAAGGGTCAGCTTTGAGCCCTTATCTTTTTGCTTTGCCGATTGATGAGGTCACAAGGGATATACAAGGAGATATCTCATGGTGTATGCTCTTTGCGGACGATGTCGTACTAGTCGAGGATAATTGGACGGGGATTAATAGAAAGTTAAAGAGTTGTGAAGCAGACTTTGGAATTGAAAGGTACTAAAGTTGCACCATGTAGTAATAGAGTTGCACCATATAGCACCAAATTTGGCATCAAAAATATTCCATCGAAACATACTCATGCGGGATGTAGTTTTAAAGATCTCATCGCGAGGATTCCAACGGTGAAAACGGATCTGAATTCCGACGCACGGTTTGAAAGATATGGATTTTAAAAAAAATGAAAACCCGAACAAATGCACGTACACATTCATCAGACATGGAATTGAAATGTGTTGTCAGTATGTGCCACGTCAGATGAATAAAGACAAATTTGGACCATGTGACTGCATGCATGCGTGTGTGAGGCGGCCGCTTGCTTCTCCCAAATCCTGCGCATGCACGATTAAGAATTTGGGTTTGATATTGGGGTCAATGCTGCAAAAGGATGGTGATATCCATGAAGATGTGAGCCATCGAATCAAAGCTGGATAGATGAAGTGGCGCCAAGCTTCTGGCGTACCCTGTGACAAGAGAGAGCCACAGAGGCTAAAATGCAGGTTCTATAGGACATTGATTCAACCTGTGATGTTGTATGGCATAGAATGCTGGCCAACTAAATGGCGACATGTTCAATAGTTAGGAGTAGCAGAGATGTGCATGCTGAGATGGATGTGTGACCACACAAGAAAGGATAGGGTCCAAAATGATGATATATATGGTTGGGGTAGCACTAATTGAAGAGAAGCTTGTCCAACATCGTCAGAGATGGTTTAGGCATATACAACGCAGGCCTCCAGAAGTGTCCGTGCAAAGCGGAAGGATAAAGCGTGTTGATGATGTCAAGAGAGGTCAGGATAGACCAAACTTGACACGAGAGGAGTTTGTTAAGAGACTTGAAGGACTGGAATATCACCAAATAACTAGCCATGGACATTTGTGCATGCAAGTTAGCTATCCACGTGCGTGAACCATAACTAGGTTTCGAGATCTTATGGGTTTCAATTCTAGCCTACCCCAACTTGTTTGGGATTGAAAGGATTTGTTGTTGTATACATGTATTTCTTACACAATTTAACTTCAGTATATAGCAAGTTTTAACAACAGAACTTACTAGCCAAAAGAATGTTGATCAATCATAGTTTCACTACTAGCCCCTTACTGACGCAAGCAGTGTTAAAAAGGAACTGTAAATTGCAAACTGGAAGATAATTGTTTCAACAGTCATTCATGTACAGAAGTTGCAAAGATAGCCAGAAAGAATATTACGTTCACAGTTGCTGTAGCCATCTCCTTTAAATTGCACGCCATTGAATGTGGGGCATTCACACACTCTGCCACGAAAAGTGTCCTGGACAAGTATTGATCACAGCAAATTAAGAAAACCAGAGAATGTTTAAGAACATAAGACTGTGATGTCCAGTGAAAATCATCAACCTATTCATACATACCCTACAAGCTGTTACATTAGCAGCTTTGTCTTGCCAGCAACCTCCATTATCGCTCAGACACTCGTTTGTTTCCATGTCTGTTAAAACAACTCAGGATTAGCACTCGATATTTTAATAAACACAGGTACATAAGGAAAGGTGTAATGTCTTGTCCTTACCATCACTCAGACAAACATTTGGCTCAGTAGTTTCCTCAAAGCCAGCACAAATAGCTTTGAGGACAGCTTTCCTTCCTAGCTTTCCTGTTCTTTTCAAGACTAAAATCAGCTAGAGCAGGTGCAATTTGGTTACATCCTTACATTAGATCTTGTGGAACATTTACCTCGATATTGTCGATTGTTCACAACAAGAGTAGGCAATATGGTAACATCTCCTCTTGACCCTTTCCCAATCTATCTAACATCATAGATCATATTAAACCCCAGGATACAAAAGTGTATTTAAGTTGATAAATTGAATTGATAATAGTCTACAGTGTTTCAGTTTTACTTATAAATTTCACTTGACTAATTCTATAAGGTCAGTTCACCTGAGAGTCCTGCTCCATTTTAAGTAAAGGGTGGTCAGAATCATCATTTGGATCTCCCATGCACTTATCAATCTTCTTCACTTCCAAACCTGTTGAAGTGTAAAATGACTATTACCTTCATGCTTAAATTAGTGATGCCACTTTAACTATCAGCAAGGTCTCTGATGTCATACAATGCAATTTCTACAGATTATGTACATACGCATGTGAATTCAAATGCATACGAACTTATGTGCATTTCTTAAAAACATGAATGTGTTATGTTAATTGTAATAAAACAAGCGCAATTAATTACAATGAACATGTTTATTGCTGAGTGATGGTAAGTCTCAGAAAGAAAAGAGGAGCCAACCTAGTGATTTAATGACTGTTTCTGCGCACTTTTTGTTATACTTCTTCTCCTTCATTGGGCACCTTATGTGAAAATCAGTCACATAATCCCACCAGATCCATGGCTTTTTTATCTCATTTGCAACATTAAACACACAAAGCTGTCTCAAGTTCTCTACAACAACATCTTTTCCATCATAGCCAGTACTAAAATCTTGTTCTGGATCAGGTGCACAATACCTTCCATGGTTTATACACTGGGACTTGCATTGTTTGCTGACAACAAATGCTTGAGGGCAATACCAAGTAATATAATGGGGTGTGAACTGACTATAACCACCTTTTTCAAGTAACTGCGCAGCTCCCTTAAATTCCTTCAGAAAATGCATAAGCATATCACATTTAGGCCCACATTCATCATTGCTATTTGTCCACAACTCATACTCAACTCGGTTATCAGGATGTGGGACAGCCTCCCTCCAATCAAGATTCACATTTACCATTTCACCATCTTTAACAGCCTTCTTCAATTGTTCTCCAAATTTCTTATCAATTAAAGCAGAAGGAATGGATATGTTCTGTATATATTTTGCAGCCTCATCATCTTCCTGAAGTAAGTCCATTGTTATCAGTGGCTCATCCTTGTCATCAACTACAAGCACTGCTGAGGCACCAGCATATTGTGCATTCCAGACCTTCTTAGCAAACAGGCAATCTGGATAACATACATGGAGAAAACAACATTAGCCTTTTCTTTAAGTTGCTTAAGTGGCTAAACAAGATGAATACTCCCTTTTCAGTTTAGGGCATCTCCAATAGTTTGTACATAAGCATGTATGTATAGACATCCACATCATCAACCAACATTACAACATATTCTACTCCAATAGCTTGTATGTAACACTAACGGACTAACCCATACTTATATACTCCCTCCGTCCTTTAAAGAGTGTACTTCCAACTTTGTTGGAGGATCAACTATCTCAAAGTTTGACCGAATTTATGCAAAAATATATCAATATTTGTGAAATCAAATAGGTATATGACGAAAGTATATTTTATCACGAATCTAATGCTACTAATTTGATGGCATAAATGTTGATGTATTATTATATAAACACGGTCAAATATAAAAAAGTTTTGACTTTCCAAAAAAGTTGGATGTACACTCTTTAAAGGACGGAGGGGGTATTCTATATTATTTCTGTTCTTTCATGTTATAGTCTTCTCTCTACTTTTGCCTTGGCTTGCCTGTAGCTATGGTCATGAAGTTATACCAACAATGAACCAACTCTCTCCTAACTATTACTCCGCTCCATATAGGATTTAGCTGATGTGGCAAAAGCTAACTAACGATGACAAGACATTGTTGGAGATGCCCTAGAACCATCTCAGAAATCACTGTAACCAAGAAGGATCTAATAAAGTGGTGGACCACGTATTAATGCAGCATGGCCACTTCTCTCCTTCATAAACTGTCAAGATGGGAATGGGCCGGGTCGACCGACGCGACCCAAAATGTCAAGGCCAATGGGCCAAGTGGGTTGGCCTTAAATTATACATGGGTCAATGGAGCCGGCACCATGCGACCCGATGGATCAGATGGGTCGACCCAGTCAATTCGCTATGCACTAGTCGCTGCTGGCCGCCCCCGAGCGTCTCTGCCGCCGGCCGCCCCGAGCATCTCTGCCGCCGCCAGCGTCCCTCCCGCTCCTGGTGCGCCTCTTGTTCGCCGTCTTGGTCACCATCGAGCTTGGCGTCCCGCTGCCCCGGCCACCATCGAGCTTGCCGTCCCGCTGCCCCGGCCACCATCGAGCTTGCCGTCCCGCTGCCCCGGCCACCATCGAGCTCGCCATCCTAAACGCCGTTCTGTTCCTCTCGAACTTGGCCAGCTCGCCGTCTCAGTGGCCTTCCAAGTCTCCGGATTTTGCTCACTCTTCCCGGCTTCCTCTCCTTCCCAGCGCAGCTGCAAGCCAAGCATAGGCTAGACTACTACTGTTTTGGTTCTTGGTCAGTAAGTATATGTGTAGATTCTGTAGTAGGAGTTCCAGAGTTTCAGTAGGTGCTTTCTGCACAGGTGAGACAACTATAGCTTCAGTGTAGATTTTGTAGTAGTTTCAAGTGTTGGTTCTGCAGTAGTCCCGGTGCGTATATGTGTAGGGAGTTTTTGACTCTTGTAGACTGCAGACATCGAATATTTAGGTTGACCTGTAGGAGTTCTGTAGTAGTCGGGAATATTTCAGTGTTGGAGTTTGGGATGTCCTGTGCATACGTGACAAGTTTTGTCAATCTTGATCTTCAAAGTAGGCTACACTAAAATATTCTTCTGTTCATAAATATGACAGTGTCTTCGGGGCAACAATTTGCTGAACTTTTGGGTCGGCCTCATGTACCCAACGGGTCAGTGAGGCCACAAATTTCTGATGAAATAGGTCGACCCGTGGCCTCATATATTGACCTTGGGGCCACTGGGCCAGGTCCGGGTCGGCCCATTCCCATCTTGAATAAACTGGTTGGTTCCACATCCAGGCTCTCCTGCCTGCGCAGTGAGAGGGTCAAAGGCCCATGTATCTTTTCCCTTTTGCCTCTAACTTACCCCATCGTGAGGGAGACTAGAAATACTCTTCCACCACCTCCTCTCTAGGATTAGCTTAGAATAGAACTTTTTCCGGTAGAACTTAGCTCCACCTACCTCCCCTTGTGGGAACAAGGCCACCTCCCGGTGAAGACTCCGAGAAGTACAAGATTGTTAGCCTGAGCTGTGAGTGCTCGGGGCCGAACTATGAGTACTTGGGGCGCTGTAAGCAGCTAGAAAAGGAGTTATGGACTAGCGAGAGAAACACTTGATTTCTGCTGAGAGGAAGCTGTATTCTATTGCTAGCTATTGGGTTATATTTATAGTACAAAGGGAGGGTCGGATCCTGATGTCTAAACCGACTATGTAGCTGCTAGTACATGCAAAACTACATGTCTAGATGCATTCACTTCCTTACTAACTAAGAAGGCTCTAGCCGACATGACTATTGCTTCCTAGCTAAGTAATATCTAAGTCCGCTATCTGCAGACAGTGGTGGAGCCCACAATCACCCCCTCAACCCTGTCGGAGGGGCTTGATGTCGACGATCCTGACCTTGCCGCGCAGGTCCTGGAAGCGTACACGACCAAGAGGCTTTGTCAGAATGTCTGCCTTTTGCTCACTGGTTCCGACGAACTCCACAACCACCATGCCCTTCTTGACACACAGTCCCGTATGAAGTGGTAGCCGAGATCAATGTGCTTGCTGTGGTCGTGAAGTACCGGATTTTTGCACAGCGAGATGGCGGACTTGTTGTCAACGTAGAGGATCGCAGGGGTAGCATCTCGTTTTAGTAGCTCGCCGAGAAGACAAGCCAACCATATCCCTTGGCACGCCGCTGTCGCCGCTGCAATGTACTCGGCTTCGCACGAAGAGGTGGCGACGACCTTCTGCTTATGTGATTTCCAGCTCATTGGACTGCTCCCGAGGGAAAACAGCACGCCTGAGGTGCTTTCTAGAGTCCACGCCACCGGATGTTACATGACAATTTCATCATCTTACATGACAACAAAATGTCCCTACCAATTTATAGAAGTGCGCCACAACATGCACTTATTCACAACCAATTGTATATATCAGTCAATACTCTTTGTGACGCACACAAATGCCCACAAAACTGAATTCGTTATTATCTACAGTATGGTGATTCGGCCCGCAATGTTGTACGGCGTTGAGTGTTGGCCGACTAAAAGGCAACATGTTCAACAGTTAGGTGTGGCGGAGATACGCATGTTGAGATGGATGTGTGGCCACACAAGGAAGAACCGGGCCCGGAATGATGATATATGAGATAGAGTTGGGGTGGCACCGATTGAAGAGAAGTTTGCCCAACATCATCTGAGATGGTTTGGGCATATTCAGCGCAGGCCTCCAGAAGCTCCAGTGCATAGTGGATGGCTAAAGCGTGCTGATAATGTCAAGAGTGCTCGTGGTAGACCGAACTTGACATGGGAGGAGTCCGTAAAGAGAGATCTAAATGACTGGAGTATCACCAATGAATTAGCCATGGACAGGGGTCCGCGAAATCTTGCTATCCATGTGCCAGAACCATGAGTTGGTTGCGAGGTTCTTATGGGTTTCAGCTCTAGCCTACCCCAACTTGTTTGGGACTAAACGCTTTGTTGTTGTTGTATGGCGATTTTAGCCGAAAAGGCCACTCTAGCAGAGTCGCCATCGGGCCCCTGATCGCCATTATTTATGGAGGGGACTCCATATGGAGCCTGCAAGCCTCCATATTTGGAGGTTGTGGGGCTCCGGTTTGGAGGTTGCTCCATCCGCCAACTGCTCGCACGAGAGGGCAGTTTCACCTCCCTCATCAGCCTACCGTGCGTCCCATCTCTCCCTGCCAATTAATGGCGGTCGCCCACGTGCCAACTGCCCGCGGCCATTCCCACCACATTTTTCTGCCGCCTTTTTCCTGCCGCGTGCCATGTTTTGCTGCCGCCCGCGCCTACAAAATGGCCATAGCTCATATTGCCGCCACCCATAGCCTTTACTTCCCTCTGCTCTGCCCGCAGCCTCCACTTCCCTTCCCGTGGCTGGACTGGGTGTCACTCTCAAAGGAGGAGAGGCGTCCGCTCTCATCGCCGAGGAAGAGGAGGAGAGGGATCAACAGCATTGTTCAAAATTATGCTAACCATTAGGTGGGATATCCATGTGGATGTTTGCCTTAATTTCGAGCATTGTCGACGGAATCGAGTCGCCGCCGCCGAAATCATCCTCGCCCCTCACCATCGTGCTCGTGCCCCCCCCCCCCCCCCTCGCCGCTTCTGTGACCGACGGCAACGGCGGCTGCGACCATGGTCGTGCCATGGGCGCCACCGGCCTGTTGATGATGTCAGTGAAGCAAAATAGAAGCTTCCAAATTGGAGAATAAGTATGTGGTCAATGACATATGGGTCTCATATGGACCAAAATTACGAAGTCTGGGATATGGCTGACTCTGACTTTGCACGGCGCATGTTCAGCCTCCAAAAGTATAATGTGTGGTGTGTGCAATACAGCGACTGCGAATATGATGACTCTGCTAGAGTTGCTCTAAAGCAGCTCACACTGCCGACTCCTGCAAATATATCAGCGGATCCACCAGAACCGCAAGCGAACCACATAACATCGCAAAACTGCGGAGCAACGGTGACAGAGATTAAAATCAGGAGAAGGCATCACTCACTTCCGCGGTCTATGAGAAGGAAGCTGGGGAGCGCTCCAGGCTTGGTGCGGAAGAGGTGCTCCTTCCTGCCGCTGTTGAAGGCCTCGCAGGCGTCTGAGTTGCCCTTGGGATAGACGACGGCACCAGCCATGCTCCCGCCGTACTGCGGGATGCCGAAGTTGCCTATGGCGCTATCGTGCCGCCCCCGCAGAGCTGTCGGCGACGTGACCATCAGGCTGTTCTTCTCCACCACAAACCGCGCCTCCAGCTCCACCGCCGCCGCGAACGCCAGCAGCAGCAGCAGCAGCCACCTAAACCCTAGCCCCCACATCGCGCTCGTGTTCAACTGCTCTGGTGGCGGCGGGGAGCGAGGGGACGAGGGTTCAGATCGGAAGCGGAACTGGACTGCCGAGATTACTGGGCGATTTGCCGGTTTCTCTGTCTCTCTCGTGTCCACGGCTCGCTTGTTGAAGTGCGACTGAGATTAGTGTGTGACGCTGTCAACTGACTTCGTTGAAGAAGGTTCGTGGACCAGGTGCACCGAGCAGCTGTATATCGGGCAGGCACAGCAAGCTATAAGAGCAGATTAGCAGATGCCGTATAAATCTGTCCTGCAAAATTGTTAGATCCTTTTAAGTGCTCCATGGTGTACAGATTTTAAGCGTGTCACATAGACAAAAAAATAATGTGGCAAAGCAATTAAAAAAACATTATGATGATCTCAAAAGGAAACGGTGCTAAGCACATGAACCTATACAAAATGACTATACAAAAGAGTTTTTAATTGTTAAACAATTCAAAAGGAAACTTAGCTACAAAATCTAAAGCACTTATGCAGTGTGGAGACTACTCCAATTGGGCCTAAAACTATTTTAAAAAAACTATGGCCCAGTCCATAACAGAACCTACAAAAAGCATACGCAAAATTTAGAAACTTGGATAAAAGTTGCATTCCGCTACATAGTTCGTCCAAAACACACGGGAGATCATCTTTAGTAAAACTAAGACATAGATAAGGTAGATTTAGCTTGACGTAGAGGGCGGCGGCTCACGGCGTAGTACCCGTTCCCTCATCTCATGAGTATGTTGGCCAGCTCGTACTCTTCCTTCGCCGCCTCGAGCCGATCGGCGGCGCCATCCTAACCGGCCACTACCATGTCCTTCGCGACGGCGAGCTCAATCTCCGCCTCGCGCAACCTCTTGGTGGTTGGCCAAAGAGCGTCCCTGATCTCATGGAAGCGAGCCCACACGCACCGGCCGCCACTGCAGGGTAGCGTGTCGCGTTCACGCGCCTGCTTCGAGTGCCATGACTCAATGGCGGGCCCGCTGGAGCTGTTGTGCTAGGTGCGCTTGCGCGGCGGCAATCCCCTCCCTCCGCCTCGACCACCATGCTAGTGCCCTCCCGCCATGGCTCTGAAGGAAATGGATGGGCTGCCGCAAAATCTCTCGCCGGAGTTTGGAAAGGGGGGCGACTGAGGAGAAAGGAGACGACGGAGGAAGTGAAGGACGTGAACCCTATATAGCGGCTCGGGGCGGTTTTGCGGGTCGCTCGTATATTTTTATGGAAAGGGCCAAATATACAACATTTGTTCGGGCCGGAAAGTGGTCAAATATGCTAAATCCGCTGGAAATATGCGGGCGGGGAGGTTATAGCGCATTTGCAAGAGTTGCTCTAATAAGGTGATGTTAGCGGGCAATAAGGATTTAAATAATACTCCCTCCATCCCAAAATAAGTGACATTGATTTAGTACAACCTCCCTCCACCCAAAATAAGTATGTTTTTGCTGAGTTGGAAGAGAGAGAATACGGGAGATGAAAGAAGCGGGTTGTATATCTATAGTCAGTTGTAGCACATGCTTCAAAAAGTTTTGTGAGACGAAAGGTGCGTCGTATGTTAATGAAATAGTAGCACTTTCTTGTAGTTAACTACAATACGTGACTATAGTTGACATGGCAAGATGCTATAGTCAGCAGCTGCCATATTATTAACCATGCTCAAACATTCCCACTGTCTTATTTATCTTGACATATAGTTTATCCACATCATTAAGTAGGTCCATCATATAAAAACACTTTCCTCACTAAATTTTCTTGCACATATTCCCACTAGCTGCTCGGATCTACACCGTCGGTGGTCCGCCGGCAGATACACGAATGGTGGTCGGTCGGGCTCGGTGCTAGCCCAAAAGCTCGTCGGCGCACCGTTGCCACTCATTAAGTGCGATGGCCGCCCAAAAAAGGTCGTGCGTCGCGTGTATACAACACCGGAATATCTCGGATGGGTGTTCATCAAGTGCTTAAACGACGGGGTATGTGCTACTTAGCTTCGATTATGCTCTCGGATTTGACTAGTTGCGCTAACTTAAATTTTTATTGTGTAGAATGGATGCAAGTTTTGGTTTTGAGAAGAAGAGTACATTGATATATTGATAGAGCGCAATTTAGTAGATGTTCGTGCATGTTTAGCTAGCATAGAGGCCAGAGATGAGACTAATGCACTTGTTGCTAGAATAGAGGCTAGACATGAGACTAGATGCAAGAAAGCAACGTCTAATTCTTTAGACTCGAAGAAGAAAGAAGCACACAAGATGGAGCCTCCTCGGCAGATCAACAATGAATGCATCCAGAAGGCACTAATCCAACTTACAAGAGCAGTTATGGAAGTTGGATATCTTCTAAAATGTATTCTTGTGGTTCTTGTTTTCTTTGGTCTTGCTTTTCTAGTCAAAAATTGATGATGTATTCCATGTACCGAAAATCAATGATGAAAAGTTATGGACTTGCAAAGAAAAGTGTACGCGGACAGGATGCGGCCGGGGTGCGTCCGCGCGTTGGGCGCACGGCCACCGCATCCCAGAAACTGCCAGGACACGACCCCATTGCCCTACCCAAACAGACAAAATCCGGGCAAAACGGACGTCAGTTTGGGGTCGTGCGCTGGAGTTGGCCTAACTGCTCCTCCGTGCTGTTGTGCGCCGCTGCCGCTTTGCACTGCTGTTGCCCTCGCTGGCCGCAGCCGCTGTCGCGCCTGCCTCCGGCCGCCGCTCCCCCTGCTCACTTCGCGGGCGCACCCCATTGCTCACGGCTGTGCCTGCCTCACGCCGGCCGCGCCCCGTGTGCGTCCCCACCACGCCAACCCGCGCGGTGGCTCCCCTGGTCGTGCCTGAGCCACACCCCGCGGCACCCCGCTGCCGGCCGCACGTGCATGGCCTCTGCGCCTGCCGGCGCTCGCCGTGTGTGCCTGTGCGCGTGCACAGTCATGGCCACATATGGCTTTGTGCCACTGACCTATGGGCCCGACCTTGTTTAGATTAGAACTTATTTTGGTTAGATTAGTTTAGTACCTAATTAATCTAAATGGCCCTATGACGTGTGAGCCATCCCCTGTTAATTAACCTATTTGAAAACAAATAAAGCCATGTTAAAAGAATGTGTCACACACACGCGGGACCGACATGCACTATTCACGTAGTTGATCAGTCAAATGATTGACATGGTCAACTAGGCCCACTGGCCCTACCTGTCATCCACTGTGTCTAGTCCAGTGTGGGTATAAAATGTATTTTACTATCTATAATTCAAATTAATAAATAAATCCAGAAATATCAGAAAATGCAATAAACTTGGGAAATTCATATAAAATAATCCGTAACTCGGATGAAAAATAATTTATACATGAAAAATGACCAGAAAATAAGACGAATCCGAATATGCCATCCACGTACCTGTCACATGCCTCTAACATAGCAAACATGGAACCTTGCCCTCCGGATCAATACCGAAGAAATTGGCCGGAACCGGGAAAATATTCTCGGATATTTTCCCGCTCCATCTTTAACACTCAGCGCTGCATTAGTGAAGGAAATATGCCCTAGAGGCAATAATAAAGTATTATATATTTCCTTATATCATGATAAATGTTTATTATTCATGCTAGAATTGTATTAACCGAAAACATAATACATGTGTGAATACATAGACAAACAGAGTGTCACTAGTATGCCTCTACTTGACTAGCTCGTTAATCAAAGATGGTTCTGTTTCCTAGCCATAGACATGAGTTGTCATTTGATTAACGAGATCACCTCATTAGGAGAATGACGTGATTGACTTGACCCATTCCGTTAGCTTAGCACCCGATCGTTTAATATGTTGCTATTGCTTTCTTCATGACTTATACATGTTCCTATGACTATGAGATTATGCAACTCCCGTTTACCGGAGGAACACTTTGTGTGCTACCAAACGTCACAACGTAAATGGGTGATTATAAAGGTGCTCTACAGGTGTCTCCAAAGGTACTTGTTGGGTTGGCGTATTTCGAGATTAGGATTTGTCACTCCGATTGTCGGAGAGGTATCTCTGGGCCCACTCGGTAATGCACATCACTATAAGCCTTGCAAGCATTGTGACTAATGAGTTAGTTGCGGGATGATGTATTACGGAACGAGTAAAGAGACTTGCCGGTAACGAGATTGAACTAGGTATCGAGATACCGACGATCGAATCTCGGGCAAGTAACATACCGATGACAAAGGGAACAACGTATGTTGTTATGCGGTCTGACCGATAAAGATCTTCGTAGAATATGTGGGAGCCAATATGGGCATCCAGGTCCCGCTATTGGTTATTGACCGGAGAGGTGTCTCGGTCATGTCTACATAGTTCTCGAACCCGTAGGGTCCGCACGCTTAACGTTACGATGACAGTTTTATTGAGTTTTGATGTACCGAAGGAGTTCGGAGTCCCGGATGAGATCGGGGACATGACGAGGAGTCTCGAAATGGCCGAGACGTAAAGATCGATATATTGGACGACTATATTCGGACTTCGGAAAGGTTCCGAGTGATTCGGGTATTTTTCGGAGTACCGGAGAGTTACGGGAATTCGTATTGGGCCTTAATGGGCCATACGGGAAAGGAGAGGAAGACCCCAAAGGGTGGCCGCACCCCTCCCCATGGGCTAGTCCGAATTGGACTAGGGAGGGGGGCGCCCCCTTCCTTCTTTCTCCTTCCCCCTTCCCTTCTCCTACTCCCACAAGGAAAGGAGGAGTCCTACTCCCGGTGGGAGTAGGACTCCCCCCTTTGGCGCGCCTCTCCCCTTGGCCGGCTGCCTCCCCCTTGCTCCTTTATATACGGGGGCAGGGGGCACCCCAGAGACACAACAATTGATCTATGATCTCTTAGCCGTGTGCGGTGCCCCCCTCCACCATATTACACCTCGATAATACCGTTGCGGAGCTTAGGCGAAGCCCTGCGTCGGTGGAACATCATCATCGTCACCACGCCGTCGTGCTGACGAAACTCTCCCTCAACACTCGGCTGGATCGGAGTTCGAGGGACGTCATCGAGCTGAACGTGTGTAGAACTCGGAGGTGCCGTGCGTTCGGTACTTGATCGGTCGGATCGTGAAGACGTACGACTACATCAACCGCGTTGTGATAACGCTTCCGCTGTCGGTCTACGAGGGTACGTGGACAACACTCTCCCCTCTCGTTGCTATGCATCACCATGATCTTGCGTGTGCGTAGGAATTTTTTTGAAATTACTACGTTCCCCAACAGTGGCATCCGAGCCTGGTTTTATGCGTTGATGCTATGCACGAGTAGAACACAAGTGAGTTGTGGGCGATATAAGTCATACTGCTTACCAGCATGTCATACTTTGGTTCAGCGGTATTGTGAGATGAAGCGGCCCGGACCGACATTACGCGTACGCTTACGCGAGACTGGTTTCACCGTTCGGAGCACTCGTTGCTTAAAGGTGACTGGCGGGTGTCTGTCTCTCTCACTTTAGTTGAACCGAGTGTGGCTACGCCCGGTCCTTGCGAAGGTTAAAACAGCACCAACTTGACAAACTATCGTTGTGGTTTTGATGCGTAGGTAAGAACGGTTCTTGCTAAGCCCGTAGCAGCCACGTAAAACTTGCAACAACAAAGTAGAGGACGTCTAACTTGTTTTTGCAGGGCATGTTGTGATGTGATATGGTCAAGACATGATGTGATATAATTTGTTGTATGAGATGATCATGTTTTGTAACCGAGTTATCGGCAACTGGCAGGAGCCATATGGTTGTCGCTTTATTGTATGAGATGCAATCACCATGTAATAGTTTTACTTTATCACTAAGCGGTAGCGATAGTCGTAAAAGCAATTAGTTGGCGAGACGACAACGATACTACGATGGAGATCAAGGTGTCGCGCCGGTGACGATGGTGATCATGACGGTGCTTCGGAGATGGAGATCACAAGCACGGTGCTTCGGAGATGGAGATCACAAGCACAAGATGATGATGGCCATATCATATCACTTATATTGATTGCATGTGATGTTAATCCTTTATGCATCTTATCTTGCTTTGATTGACGGTAGCATTATAAGATGATCTCTCACTAAAATTTCAAGATAAAGTGTTCTCCCTGAGTATGCACCGTTGCGAAAGTTCTTCGTGCTGAGACACCACGTGTTAATCGGGTGTGATAGGCTCTACGTTCAAATACAACGGGTGCAAAACAGTTGCACACGCGGAATACTCAGGTTAAACTTGACGAGCCTAGCATATACAGATATGGCCTCGGAACACAGAGACCGAAAGGTCGAGCGTGAATCATATAGTAGATATGATCAACATAGTGATGTTCACCATTGAAACTACTCCATCTCACGTGATGATCGGACATGGTTTAGTTGATTTGGATCACGTAATCACTTAGATGATTAGAGGGATGTCTATCTAAGTGGGAGTTCTTAAGTAATATGATTAATTGAACTTAAATTTATCATGAACTTAGTCCTGATAGTATTTTGCAAATTATGTTGTAGATCAATAGCTCGCGTTGTTGCTTCCCTGTGTTTATTTTTGATATGTTCCTAGAGAAAAATTATGTTGAAAGATGTTAGTAGCAAAGATGCGGATTGGATCCGTGATCTGAGGATTATCCTCATTGCTGCACAGAAAAATTATGTCCTTGATGCACCGCTAGGTGACAGACCTATTGCAGGAGCAGATGCAGACGTTATGAACGTTTGGCTAGCTCAATATGATGACTACTTGATAGTTTAGTGCACCATGCTTAACGGCTTAGAATCGGGACTTCAAAGACGTTTTGAACGTCATGGACCATATGAGATGTTCCAGGAGTTGAAGTTAATATTTCAAGCAAATACCCGAGTTGAGAGATATGAAGTCTCCAACAAGTTCTATAGCTAAAAGATGGAGGAGAATCGCTCAACTAGTGAGCATGTGCTCAGATTGTCTGGGTACTACAATCGCTTGAATCAAGTGGGAGTTAATCTTCCAGATAAAATAGTGATTGACAGAATTCTCTAGTCACCATCACCAAGTTAGTAGAACTTCGTGATGAACTATAGTATGCAAGGGATGACGAAAGTAATTCCCGAGCTCTTCGTGATGCTGAAATCGACGAAGGTAGAAATCAAGAAAAACATCAAGTGTTGATGGTTAACAAGACCACTAGTTTCAAGAAAAGGGCAAAGGGATAGAAGGGGAACTTCAAGAAGAACGGCAAGCAAGTTGCTGCTCAAGTGAAGAAGCCTAAGTCTGGTCCTAAGCCTGAGACTAAGTGCTTCTACTGCAAAGGGACTGGTCACTGGAAGCGGAACTACCCCAACTATTTGGTGGATAAGAAGGATGGCAAAGTGAACAAAGGTATATTGGATATACATGTTATTGATGTGTACTTTACTAGTGTTTATAGCAACCCCTCGGTATTTGATACTGGTTCAGTTGCTAAGAGTAGTAACTCGAAACGGGAGTTGCAGAATAAACAGAGACTAGTAAAAGGCGAGGTGACGATGTGTGTTGGAAGTAGTTCCAAGATTGATATGATCATCATCGCACACTCCCTGTACTTTCGGGATTAGTGTTGAAACTAAATAAGTGTTATTTGGTGTTTGCGTTGAGCATGAATATGATTTGATCATGTTTATTGCAATACGGTTATTCATTTAAGTTAGAGAACAATTGTTGTTCTGTTTACATGAATAAAAACCTTCTATGGTCATACACACCAACGAAAATGGTTTGTTGGATCTCGATCGTAGTGATACACATAATCATAATATTGAAGCCAAAAGATGCAAAGTTAATAATGATAGTGCAACTTATTTGTGGCACTGCCGTTTAGGTCATATTGGTGTAAAGCGCATGAAGAAACTCCATACTGATGGGATTTTGGAATCACTTGATTATGAATCACTTGATGCTTGCGAACCGTGCCTCATGGGCAAGATGACTAAAACGCCGTTCTCCGGAACTATGGAGAGAGCAACAGATTTGTTGGAAGTCATACATACAGATGTATGTGGTCCAATGAATATTGAGGCTCGTGGCGGATATCGTTATTTTCTCACCTTCACAGATGATTTGAGCAGATATGGGTATATCTACTTAATGAAACATAAGTCTGAAACATTTGAAAAGTTCATATAATTTCAGAGTGAAGTGGAAAATCATCGTAACAAGAAAAATAAAGTTTCTACGATCTGATCGTAGAGAAGAGTATTTGAGTTACGAGTTTGGCCTTCAGTTAAAACAATGTGAAATAGTTTCACTACTCACGCCACCTGGAACACCACGGTGTAATGGTGTGTCCGAACGTCGTAATCGTACTTTATTAGATATGGTGCGATATATGATGTATCTTACCGATCTACCACTATCGTTTTGGGGTTATGCATTAGAGACAGCTGCATTCACGTTAAATAGGGCACCATCAAAATCCGTTGAGACGACGCCTTATGAACTGAGGTTTAGCAAGAAACCAAAGTTGTCGTTTCTTAAAATTTGGGGTTGCGATGCTTATGTGAAAAAGTTTCATCCTGATAAGCTCAAACCCAAATCGGAGAAATGTGTCTTCATAGGATACCCAAAGGAGACAGTTGGGTACACCTTCTATCACAGATCCGAAGGCAAGACATTCGTTGCTTAGTATGGATCCTTTCTAGAGAAGGAGTTTCTCTCGAAAGAAGTGAGTGGGAGGAAAGTAGAACTTGATGAGGTAACTGTACCTGCTCCCTTATTGGAAAGTAGTTCATCACAGAAATCTGTTCCTGTGACTCCTACACCAATTAGTGAGGAAGTTAATGATGATGATCATGGAACTTCAGATCAAGTTATTACTAAACCTCGTAGGTCAACCAGAGTAAGATCCGCACCAGAGTGGTACGGTAATCCTGTTCTGGAGGTTATGTTACTAGACCATGACGAACCTACGAACTATGAAGAAGCGATGGTGAGCCCAGATTCCGCAAAATGGCTTGAGGCCATGAAATCTGAGATGAGATCCATGTATGAGAACAAAGTATGGACTTTGATTGACTTGCCCAATGATCGGCGAGCCATTGAGATTAAATGGATCTTCAAGAGGAAGACGGACGCTGATAGTAGTGTTACTATCTACAAAGCTAGACTTGTCGCAAAAAGGTTTTTGACAAGTTCAAGGTGTTGACTACGATGAGATTTTCTCACTCGCAGCGATGCTTAAGTCTGTCCGAATCATGTTAGCAATTGCCGCATTTTATGAAATCTGGCAAATGGATAAACAAAACTGCATTCCTTAATGGATTTATTAAAGAAGAGTTGTATATGATGCAACAGAAGGTTTTGTCAATCCTAAAGGTGCTAACAAAATATGCAAGCTCCAGCGATCCATCTATGGACTGGTGCAAGCATCTCGGAGTTGGAATATACGCTTTGATAAGTTGATCAAAGGATATAGTTTTATACAGACTTGCGATGAAGCCTGTATTTACAAGAAAGTGAGTGGGAGCACTACAGCATTTCTGATAAGTATATGTGAATGACATATTGTTGATCAGAAATAATGTAGAATTATTCTGCAAAGCATAAAGGAGTGTTTGAAAGGAGTTTTTCAAAGAAAGACCTCGGTGAAGCTGCTTACATATTGAGCATCAAGATCTATAGAGATAGATGAAGACGCTTGATAAGTTTTTCAATGAGTACATACCTTAACAAGATTTTGAAGTAGTTCAAAATAGAACAGTCAAAGAAAGAGTTCTTGCCTGTGTTACAAGGTGTGAAATTGAGTAAGACTCAAAGCCCGACCACGGCAAAAGATAGAAAGAGAATGAAAGTCATTCCCTATGCCTTGGCCATAGGTTCTATAAAGTATGCCATGCTGTGTACCAGATCTATTGTATACCCTACACTGATTTTGGCAAGGGAGTACAATAGTGATCTAGGAGTAGATCACTGGACAGCGGTCAAAATTATCCTTAGTGGAATAAGGATATGTTTCTCGATTATGGAAGTGACAAAAGGTTCGTCGTAAAGGGTTACGTCGATGCAAGTTTTGACACTAAATCTAGATGACTCTAAGTCTCGGTCTAGATACATATTGAAAGTGGGAGCAATTAGCTAGAGTAGCTCCGTGCAGAGCATTGTAGACATAGAAATTTGCAAAATACTTACGGATCTGAATGTGACAGACCCGTTGACTAAAATTATCTCACAATCAAAACATGATCACACCTTAGTACTCTTTGGGTGTTAATCACATAGCGATGTGAACTAGATTATTGACTCTAGTAAACCCTTTGAGTGTTGGTCACATAGAGATGTGAACTATGGGTGTTAATCACATGGTGATGTGAATTATTGATGTTAAATCACATGGCGATGTGAACTAGATTATTGACTCTAGTGCAAGTGGGAGACTGAAGGAAATATGCCCTAGAGGCAATAATAAAGTATTATATATTTCCTTATATCATGATAAATGTTTATTATTCATGCTAGAATTGTATTAACCGGAAACATAATACATGTGTGAATACATAGACAAACAGAGTGTCACTAGTATGCCTCTACTTGACTAGCTCGTTAATCAAAGATGGTTATGTTTCCTAGCCATAGACATGAGTTGTCATTTGATTAACGAGATCACCTCATTAGGAGAATGACGTGATTGACTTGACCCATTCCGTTAGCTTAGCACCCGATCGTTTAGTATGTTGCTATTGCTTTCTTCATGACTTATACATGTTCCTATGACTATGAGATTATGCAACTCCCGTTTACCGGAGGAACACTTTGTGTGCTACCAAACGTCACAACGTAAATGGGTGATTATAAAGGTGCTCTACAGGTGTCTCCAAAGGTACTTGTTGGGTTGGCGTATTTCGAGATTAGGATTTGTCACTCCGATTGTCGGAGAGGTATCTCTGGGCCCACTCGGTAATGCACATCACTATAAGCCTTGCAAGCATTGTGACTAATGAGTTAGTTGCGGGATGATGTATTACGGAACGAGTAAAGAGACTTGCCGGTAACGAGATTGAACTAGGTATCGAGATACCGACGATCGAATCTCGGGCAAGTAACATACCGATGACAAAGGGAACAACGTATGTTGTTATGCGGTCTGACCGATAAAGATCTTCGTAGAATATGTGGGAGCCAATATGGGCATCCAGGTCCCGCTATTGGTTATTGACCGGAGAGGTGTCTCGGTCATGTCTACATAGTTCTCGAACCCGTAGGGTCCGCACGCTTAACGTTACGATGACAGTTTTATTGAGTTTTGATGTACCGAAGGAGTTCGGAGTCCCGGATGAGATCGGGGACATGACGAGGAGTCTCGAAATGGCCGAGACGTAAAGATCGATATATTGGACGACTATATTCGGACTTCGGAAAGGTTCCGAGTGATTCGGGTATTTTTCGGAGTACCGGAGAGTTACGGGAATTCGTATTGGGCCTTAATGGGCCATACGGGAAAGGAGAGGAAGACCCCAAAGGGTGGCCGCACCCCTCCCCATGGGCTAGTCCGAATTGGACTAGGGAGGGGGGCGCCCCCTTCCTTCTTTCTCCTTCCCCCTTCCCTTCTCCTACTCCCACAAGGAAAGGAGGAGTCCTACTCCCGGTGGGAGTAGGACTCCCCCCTTTGGCGCGCCTCTCCCCTTGGCCGGCTGCCTCCCCCTTGCTCCTTTATATACGGGGGCAGGGGGCACCCCATAGACACAACAATTGATCTATTGATCTCTTAGCCGTGTGCGGTGCCCCCCTCCACCATATTACACCTCGATAATACCGTTGCGGAGCTTAGGCGAAGCCCTGCGTCGGTGGAACATCATCATCGTCACCACGCCGTCGTGCTGACGAAACTCTCCCTCAACACTCGGCTGGATCGGAGTTCGAGGGACGTCATTGAGCTGAACGTGTGTAGAACTCGGAGGT
Source organism: Triticum aestivum (assembly GCF_018294505.1). Lineage (NCBI taxonomy): Eukaryota > Viridiplantae > Streptophyta > Magnoliopsida > Poales > Poaceae > Triticum > Triticum aestivum. The sequence goes on from NC_057796.1 coordinate 151,613,013, forward strand.
GCCGTGCGTTCAGTACTTGATCGGTCGGATCGTGAAGACGTACGACTACATCAACCGCGTTGTGATAACGCTTCCGCTGTCGGTCTACGAGGGTACGTGGACAACACTCTTCCCTCTCGTTGCTATGCATCACCATGATCTTGCGTGTGCGTAGGAATTTTTTTGAAATTACTACGTTCCCCAACAATTAGGTCATCCCTAATACAACATATTGCCAAGTCATGCATTGTGATGCATTTGTTTGCTTTGTATTTATTGTTTCTTCCCCCTCTTCTCTCCGGTACACCCCGAGATCGACACTGCTCCCGAGTACCACTACACTCTTGAAGACCAGCCCCTTTCAGCAGAGCTTCCAGGCAAGCAAAACCCCCTTGATCATTCCTATATCACCCATTCTTTATCTCCCATGCTTGTATTAGATTTTGCTACTGTTGTTCGATAGCTCCTAGTGTGATGCATAGCCTGCTTTAGTAACCTGTCGTTGTTGCTTTACCTGTTATCCTATATGACTAGTATAGGTTGGTTAGTGATCCATCAGTGACCCTGCACCCTTGTCTGTGTTGCCATGCTTTACTTCCGGATGACTCGATCAATGTGATCGACGTGCAGAGACCGAACACACACCAGCATCCCCCTTAGTTGTATGCACTACAAAAAAACTTTCGTGATGATATGTGTTTGTCACGGTAGGTCACGTTTTCTGTCATGCATGTACATCCATGACGATTTTATGACAGAATCAAGATAGTCATACCTATGCTGTCATAGAAGTGTTCCATGACATTACCAAAATTATCATCACGGAAGTGTCCACTTCCCTGACGATAAATGGTGCGTCATGGAAGTGCTTTCGTCAAGGGTAACCGACACATGGCATCCATCGTAACGGGTCGCCGTTAAGCTATCGGGTCTGATTTTGGATCCGATAACCCGCTAACAGCCACGACCAATGCCGATTTTCCACGTGTAAAATTCTTATTGGCCGACGGAACCACGTGTCAACTCCGTGTTGGCACAAATGTCACTCATCCAATGGGCGAGATGCGCCTATGATATGTTGACACGTGGACCGGCCCAAAAGTAGCCCATGAAGATTAAATGGGCCGGCCCAACTAAAGGCCCACAATATTTTGCAGACCATAATGGGCCATCCCAGCTAATGGGCCATCCCAGCTAAAGGCCCACAAGATTTTGCAAACCATAATGGGTCGGCCCAGCTAAAGGCCCACAAGATTTTGAAGACACTAGTGGGCCGGCCCGTTAACACGCTGCCATGTTTTGGGCCAAATGTCGACCCATATTTGATCCAGTCCATTAACAGCCTGCCACGTTCTGGGCCTAATAAGGGCCCATATGAGATCCGGCCCGTTAATAGCCTACCATGTTCTGGGCCATATTACGGTCCATATCAGATCCGACCCTTTAAGAGCCTTTGGGCTAAATTATGGCTCATATCAGATTCGGCCCGTTAACTGGACGTTGTGCTTTTGGGCCCACTTGAGGTTCGATTAGGATTTCTGTTTGCTAAAGGCCCATTTAGTAATACGTCCTGATATTAGTTCCGTCCTGTTAAAGGCCCGTTTAACATTTCGGCCCTATATTTATTTCGGCATTTTAAAAGCCCGTCATATAGTTGGGCCTAACTATGGCACGCTTTGCATCCGGCCTGCTCACAGTCGATAATCTGACTGGGCCAAACAAGGACCGAGACAATTTTGGCATGTTAACGGCCCGTGATGTGATTGGCACAATCATGGGCTAGGGTCTATTTCGGCCTGCTGTCGGCCCGTGAGCTATTCGGCACATTTCAGGCCCAACCTACTTTTCAACCTACTAAAAGCCCATTGAATTTTCTTGCGAAAATAGGGCCGGCGGTTTACTTGGCCTATTAAAGGCCCGAAACTACTAGTGGGTCAGTTTACATTTAGGCCTGTTAATGGACCAAGATGACTGGGCCCATGATGCGGCCCATACATAGTGATTTGCATGACGGCCCGATTATGTACCGTAATTTTATGGTTTGCCCGGTTTACTTTTCATGGAGCAAAGACATGATATACAATAGCAAACATGAATAAGAAAAATAACTGCAACATCGTGAATAAGAAAAAACCTAGACTATACAATAAAGAAATTACGGCATATTACATCCACCGGGCATCAAAGTTCACCACTATGATAATAAAGCACAAGCAGACAGCAGATTACATACATTGGGCATCAAAGATCGCCACTAGTGCAAATAAACACGCCAACAAAATAATATACAAAACCGACAGCACTTTAATAGAGTTCAAGAAAGGTTAGCTCTGCTCAGGAGCTACAGTGCAAGCAGCTGAGCAAGCTGATGAGACTGCACTTATTTGACACTTATATCCTCCTCACTCTGAAAGAGAAACAAGCAGACAGATGACAGGTTTTGCACACATAAGTATCAGTGCTGACAATTCATCACATTTCTTACTAACAAATAAAGTGACATAGTTTAAAATAGCATTAACACAATATGGCATTGTTCAGGTTAAGACATGGAAGGAAATGACATTGTGAAGGAGTTGGCAGCTTCACGACACCACTGGATTACATATCAAGAACTCATAAGTATTAATGGTTAGTGTGATGTCAATTTATCCCATTTCAGATTGGCAAATAAAGAGACGGTTTAAATAATAGTAGAATGATATGACATTGTTCATAGTTAAGACATTGCAGAATATGACATTGTGTTGTAGTGGGTAGGTTCACCACACCACTGGATTATGGATCAAGAACAGAAGCATACATGCAGTGCAAAAGAAGATCCTTGATCTGTATAGTTTAATTTACATGGTATGAAGAAGGAACTTGGTTGTTGTCGTGGAATTGTCACGGCAGATGTCCTAGCAGAAGGACTTAGTCGTGGAGCCATCGCAACAGGGTTAACTTAAAGGGGTTAAAACGGGACAAAGGACACAAGGAGTTTATACTGGTTCGGCCCCTTGCGGTGAAGGTAAAGGCCTAATCCAGTTTGAGGTGGTATTGCTTATGTTTCGATTACCAGGGAGCGAATACGCTTGACCTAGCTTTCGATCTGTTGTCTCTTGTCCTAAGTCGCCGCCAGGTCGTCCCTTTATATACACAGGTTGACGCCCAGCGGCTCATGGAGTCCCGGACGGCTCATAAACAGCGTGTCCGGCCCGGTGACTAATCGTACATGCCTTACAATACAAGTCATACATATATGGCGGTTTACACCTATTGGGCCTTAAGTCGCCTTTGGGCTTCGAGCTCTCAATGAGTCCACATAGTGAACCGCCCTCTTCAGCATCTTCATGGGCTTTGTTTTGATAAACCGCCATGAGCATAACCCGGCCCCTACTGGGCGGGTTACACTCAATAGTTACCTCCCCAACATTAGGCCCCAGGTTGATTTGAACTTGTTCATATCAATCTTCAACACTTCGAAAAAATCCTTCTTCATTATCTTTGTGAAGCCTTGTAACTCGCCGTGACGTCATCTCCTCGGATCATAGTAACCCGCTGTGATGTCATCTGTTATTAATATTTCACAAAGCCCAGATCTTAATATATATCCTTTGTTTTAATGAGTCTCCGGAAATCGAAGCGTCTGCGCTGTCACATCCAGTTTTTGGCCTCCTCGATTCCCGTGCATGTCACTTATCCTTTCATCTTATAAATAGGACCGGGGTCCCTTTCACTTCCCCCCTTGCCTCTTCGTCTCTGTCTTCCACCTCGCGATGCCCTAACACTTGAGCTCTGCCGCCGCCGTCGACCTTCGCTTCTGCCTCGACAACGGCCGCTGCATCAACCTGTTTGGACCAGATTTCGTCCGCGCACCTCCGCTGCCCAACAGCCCTGGTACACTTTCCTTCTCTCCTTTCTCATAGATCCCATTAGGGTTTCCCTGAGTTCATCGAAGTTCGTCCTCATTCTTTGTTGTAGCACTCACTTTTGATTCGAACTTGGTATCTTTCCTACGCGGTAATATTCATAGCACTTATTTTCACTATCAGGGCATCTCCTTTTGAACGGAAAACTCAATCTGGATCTTATAAACTGCTCAAGCACCGTAATTTAGGTCTAGATATTTTCCATTATCTGACGCGCGGTAGATCCAAAATTATGTTATCAATCTGTGAAACCTGTTTTCCATCACTTGGCAATTTTTCCTTTCTTAGATCTGTAAACCCATGACTGTGTGGACGGCTTAACTTATTAAACCGCAATCCGCCAGGAACCATTAGTTCCCTCTTAAGCTGCCAATAGCTCATATTTATAACTTTTAATGCCAATCTCCGGTTTAACTCCTCTGGATGCTTCATTATTATTTCCTTTATTAACCATAAGCCGGTTTAACCATGTAAACTTGAACCGGTATAATTTTTCCTTTCAGACCATTGAGGAAATGGCTAAGACATACACTTCTTGCAACTTGGTCCAATCCTGGGTTACGGAAGAAGAACTGAACAACTTTGTCGCCACTGGCGGCTTAGCCAAAAAAGAGGTCATCCACTGGAGGGCCCCTGGTGAAGAATTTCCTCCTCAACCGAAAGATGGAGAAGTAATTGTTTTTGCTGACCACTTGAGCCGGGGATTCAGCCCACCCGGCTCAAAGTTCTTTCGTGATGTGCTTCATTTTCTCCAACTTCACCCTCAAGACATTGGACCCAACTCCGTGTCCAACATTTGTAACTTCCAAGTATTCTGTGAAGCTTACCTTCAAGAGGAGCCCACAGTTGACTTATTCAGGGAGTTCTATTATTTAAACCGTCAAACAGAGTTCACTGACGGGCCATGCCAAGAGCTCGGTGGAGTCTCAATTCAAAAGAGGAAAGAAGTCAGCTTTCCTCATGCCAAGCCACTAGTCACCCTAAAGACTGGAATCAAATTTGGTTCTACTGTTAAGATACATCTCCAGCTGGTGAGAATCCTCTATCGGGTTACCGTGAACACCGACTTAGCAGCACATATCCATTCCCCCAACAGCTTAATGCGAAGGAACGGGCCAAATACGCACCAGCCCTCTCAAAGCTCAGGGCCTTTATGCCCAATGGCTTAACTGGCATCGATTTTGTACGTTGCTAGCTGTCTTGGAGTATCTTGCCATTAAGTCGTCGCCCCAGCTTAATGTGCGAATATACTGGTGAGGTGACAAATCCCCAGCACCACTGTGACATTCAGCTATCTGATGCGGAAATTACTGAAGCTACCAAGAAACTGCTGAATGAACCTGTGAAGGAGTGTAGCAAAATGGGACTTAGCCCTTTCTGTACCTTAAACAAGCCGCTACTGTAGGAACTGCACTTCTGCTCAATCCATATTTTCAATAATTATGCCTACTTATGATCTTTTCAACCTCAACAGGCCGACTCTCCATTTTGGAAGAAGAAAACGCAGGATAAACCGGCCAAACCAGCTCATGTCAAAACCAAGGCCACCAAGAAGTCTACCAAGAAGACTACTAAGTCCGCTGATGATAATGAGGATAATGAGTCAGAGGTAGAACTTGACTCTCTTGGCTCCTTTTTTTATACATCTCATTGACAATGATTGTTATCAGGACGACATAGAGGCCAGCCGTGCAGGTGACGCAGAGGTAATTACTCTTCCTTCCGGCTCAGAACCTTTGCCAACACAAAAAACCCGACAAGCAAGCCGAAAAGTAAGCTTTTCTCACCCTCTAGCTCACTTGGATCCCAACTTTCTTTTGAAGAAACAGCAACACGAAGCTCGCCAAGTCACCCGGCATAGTGGTGGGAAGATCACTTCTTCTGGCTTACCAAATACGCCGGTTCGCAAACGCCGCCCAGAGGTCTTTCATATTTCTGATATACTTTATCCCAAGGCAGGTCATTTCCGACAACCTCTTAACCCGTCTGATTCGAAATATCAGGGGACTTCTCTTTCCTCCTCTGGCGAGTCATCAGGGACACAAATCCCGACTTTCAAAACTGTACCTGGGTAAGGATACATTTTAACCATTCATACCTTATGCTTGATCATTATACTGACCTCTTTACACTTCTTATTTTCAGGGGCCAAGCCAAGCCCAGCAAGAAAGCTAAGCTGAATAAGCCGGCCGACGATCTCAATCTGTCTGAGCCAGAGAAACAACCAGAGTCTCCTCATCTAAGTGCAGAAGCCACCATTGACAACTCACCTCCGGAAGACCATGAAGCTTCCGTGGATCATATGGATGTTGAGCCGGCTATCTCTAAGCCGCCAAGCCCAATCAAACCTGCCGAGGAGAAGACTGATGACGTTGTTGTCACCAGCTTTGGATTCACAGCTCCGGGTCAACCTACTGTCTTATCTAAGCACAGCGCTAAAGAAGAAATTTATGTTGAAGATGAAGGCAAGTGGAAAGCAGACTTGGACAGCTATACTCAATTCAGTGCTCAAGACCTCCACTCTGGTTGCTTAAACTGTCTGTACACCAGTCGTGACTTTGAAGCCGGCTTAGTGAACCTGATGAGCTATGAGGTAAACACTGCAACTCCTTGTTATATGAATATTCTTCCCCTTAGCCGCCAAGTTTATTGGACATGATAGAATAACATGTGCAGTAAACTTCAATAGCTGCATAGATCAACTCTAGTAGCCCCCAAGGGTCGGTTTATACTTGTAATATGAACTAGGACCTTATAATACCAGTGCCTCAACTTTGCATCTGTAGCCCCCAAGGACCGGCTTAATAAATATGTTAAGCCGGGACTTTAACTCAGCAAGAATCAACATTGCGTCCGTAGCCCCCAAGGGTCGGCTTAACAAATATGTTAAGTCGAGACTAATCATCTTCTAGAAATCCATAATCCCATTCATAGCCTTCGTAAACCGGATCAACACCATTTGTCCGGGTTAGCAAATAAAGTCATCTTTGACAAGAGCAATATGCATTAGCCCCCAAGTGCCAAGTATAATACTTGTATTGTACTTGGGAATCCACAATATTTTAAGAAGCAATAGACATTAGCCCCCAAGTGCCAAGTATAATACTTGTATTGTGCTTGGGACTTCGAATAAATTCATTGCCATCTCATTTATTGTTTACTTCTTGTAGACTGAGCTTAGCAGTAAAGAATCCCAAGTCGCCGATCTTCAAGAAAACATCAAATCTCAACAAGCAGAAACCTCCAAGGCCAAGGATGAATTGACTAGTGCCTTAGCAGCGATGGAGAAATTGAAGGAAAGCTTCAAAGCTGAACAAGCGGGTTGGGATACAGAGAAGTCAGCCCTACTGAAGCGGGCTGGGGATGCTGAAGCGGCCCTTGAGTCGGTATATGCAGAGCTTGCTGGCTTAAAACAACAAATTAATGCCATGACTGCTGCCGTTTTCGGTAAAATAGCTTCCTCTTAATCTTTTTAACATATGTTATCCAATGTGCTCCTGGCTTACAAACGTCCTTGATGATACAGGATCCTGGGTTACCCATCTTGGCTCAGACATGCGGAAAAAACTGAAAGCTGCTTACACGCTCATAGAACAGCTATATACTGGCGCACAACGGGTCATCTGCACAGCTGCTCACAACAAACCGGCTCCAACCCTTATCAAGGATACATTGGATAAACTATCTATGCTACCTGCACGGATCGAAGAGTTGAAGAAATCAGCTACAAGAGCCGGTGCACTTACCACGCTAACCCGGGCCAAAGCTTGGCTAGTCGATCTTGACCCGGCAGACTTGGCAAACGGCTATCCGAGCATAAAAGAAGATGGGTCACCCTTTAGTGCAAACGACTTCGCCGCCCTTACGAGGGAATTGCGTTCTTTGGCTAGCAAATTGGCTGAAGACACTGATCTTCACATTACCAACCAGTTTATGATGCCAACAATAAGAAGGTGAAGGCGCCGACTCATGATGCTCCAGACCTGACTCCTCCTATCCGTAAGCACACTTATGCCCCTGATGTTGACCCATCCACACTTATAAGTGATGAAGCTGTATTCAGACCTTTAACCGGGATCAACTGGTCAACCACTGACTTCTAGCCATTGGGTGAAGAGGAGGAAGATGAACCGGTGCTGGACGAGCCGCAACCTTCAACTCAGCAAGGCCAAGAGTCATAAGCCGTGGGCTGGCTTAGCATCTGCTTTGTGCGAAACTGCTAAGACAATTATTCCTGTGGGGCATCAGATGCCTTTGTAATAGGCTAGTTAAACTCTTGATCTGCCATGCCATCGTGCATGTTTTGTTTTGTATGATACTACTGATCTGTCAAGTTGAAGATCTGCCATTTATGTTTATGATTTCATCAACTGTGTGCACCAGATTATTTATTGTACCTACACACAGACACATGACAAGAATCCTGGCGGTTTACCGCAGGACGGGTCATAACACCTTATAAAAAACACTGGTGACTAAAGTCAGTCCATAACTAGGGCCGGTTTAATCATGACTTGATATGATTATCATAAAAATATCATACCTGTGATGCACCGCCGGCTTAGCATACCAGCGAAATAAGGGTGATAACCCAAAAGATTGAGCGTACAAAACTTTGTGCCAGTTGACATATACCCCCGGCTTAATACGCCGTGTGCAGCAAGGGGTAATATCCCAAGAACTTAGAGCATAGCGCTTCCAAGTATATAAGATCATCATACACTTGCGACTTATAGTCCCCAAGCCAAGTCGGGTTAATAAAACACCGGGTAGTTTCATGTATGAACGATAAGGCATCATAATCCTCATCATTTTTTAACCATGTATTAATATGTCACAAGAAAGGAACCTAAAAAAAGTTCAAACCAAATAACAAAAAATCAAGGCTTTAATTGGCGGCCAGGCCTAAAAAAATCAAGTGCTTTCAAGGGCCGCACATCCACTGAGTTAAACCTTCATACAAACCTTATAAGCCGGACCTCACATAACCAATCGTCGTTTAACTTTAACAAGTTCAGGGTCTGTATAAGATTGACTTGTCAAAAGTACGGCGGGTCGTTCCAGGATTACCTGGGCGGAGTGACAGACTTAAAAAGGCAGGATAACCCGGGTTTTTAGGTGAATACACCTGGCTTCCAAGCCTGGCTTTTAAGCCTATTACAAGGGTCATAAAAACTCTTGTCCGTTGAACAAAGAGCCCCCAGGTAACATTATACTCCAGGCGTATAAGCCAGACCAACAAGGGTAATCATAGCTATGCTCGATGAGCAAGAAGCCCCCAAGTGATATATTTCTGAGCTGTGCTCGTCGGGTACCTATGTTTGAGTTGTGTTGTGCAACAAACTCTCTTTGGTCCCTGTAACTCGGCATCAAGCCTTTAAGTGATCATATAAAGCCATAACAAAGACTCAGTTTCTGAGAAATTAAACAACAGAGGCCCTGAATTATCAGGGGTGCCGACTTTATTATATTGACTATAATATATACATTGTCAAAATATGTACATCAGGAGAGCCGGTGGCTCAGGTACAGTAAGGCCGAAGATGAGCAATATTCCACGGCCGGCGGGTCTCCTCCTCCGACATGCGTGAGTCCTTATGGTCTCGAACATCGATAAGGTAGTATGACCCATTGTTCAGATTTTTGGTGACCACAAAGGGCCTTTCCCAAGGTGGGGATAGCTTGTGCATATCAGATTGATCCTTGATAAGCTGGAGCACCAAGTCACCTTCTTGAAAGGTTCTGGTTTTAACCCGGCAGTTGTGATAACAACGCAGATCTTGTTGGTAAATCGCCGAACGAGCCACCGCAAGGTCACGCTCCTCATCTAACAGGTCAAGTGCATCCTGACGTGCTTTTTCATTGTCAGCTTCAATGTAAGCCGCCACGCGGGGCGAGTCGTGACATATGTCACTAGGGAGAACCACCTTTGCTCCGTAAACCATGAAGAAAGGCGTGTAACCCATAGATCTGTTGGGGGTAGTATTGATACTCCATAACACTGAGGGTAACTCCTCCACCCAACAACCTGGCGTCCTCTGCAAAGGAACCATAAGCCGAGGCTTGATGCCTCTCAAGATCTCTTGATTGGCTCTCTCAGCTTGACCATTAGACTGGGGGTGAGCCACTGATGATACATCAAACCGGATATGCTCACGTCGACAAAATTCTTTCATAGCCCCCTTGTATAGATTAGTGCCATTATCAGTTATAATACTATGGGGAAAGCTGAAACGGAAAATCACCTTTTTAATGAATTGAACCGCCGTCGCCGCGTCACATTTACTGACCGGCTCTGCTTCAACCCACTTTGTGAACTTGTCAACCGCCACCAAAAGGTGAGTCTTTTTGTCTTTGGACCTTTTGAAAGGCCCAATCATATCAAGCCCCCAGACTGCAAACGGCCAAGTAATTGGAATCATCCTCAATTCTTGAGCCGGCACATGAGCTCGTCGTGAAAATTTCTGACAACCATCACATTTACTGACTAGATCCTCAGCGTCAGCGTGAGCCGTTAGCCAATAAAACCCATGACGAAAAGCCTTGGCTACGAGAGATTTTGAACCGGCATGATGACCACAATATCCTTTATGAATCTCTCATAGAATCTCACAGCCTTCTGTAGGAGAAACACAACGTTGAAACACCCCTGTGACACTGCGATGATGCAACTCTCCATTGACAATAGTCATTGACTTAGATCGCCGGGTTATCTGTCTGGCCAAAGTTTCATCCTCAGGTAACTCGCCCCGGGTCATATAAGCCAAATATGGAACTGTCCAATCAGGAATAGCATGAAGAGCCGCCACCAGTTGTGCTTCTGGGTCAGGAATAGCAAGATCCTCCTCTGTAGGCAATTTGACAGAAGGGTTATGCAGAATATGAGGAAAGTGTTAGGTGGCACCGGCTTACGCTGAGACCCTAACCGGCTTAAAGCATCAACCGCCTCATTTTTCCTATGATCAACATGCTCAACTTGATAACCCTTGAAGTGACCCGCAATAGCATCAACCTCTCGACGATAAGCCGCCATGAGTGGATCCTTAGAGTCCCAAGTGCCAGAAACTTGCTGAGCCACCAGATCTGAGTCACCGAAACACCTGACCCGGCTTAAGTTCATCTCCTTAGCCATCCGAAGACCATGGAGCAAGGCCTCATACTCAGCTGCATTGTTAGTAAAAGGGAACATCAACCGGAGAACATAAGAAAATTTATCACCTCATGGGGAAGTCAAGACAACTCCAGCCCCGAGCCTTCCAACTGCCTAGACCCATCAAAATGAATAGTCCAATATGTGCTATCTGGCTTCTCCTCAGGCATCTGCAACTCTGTCCAATCATTGATAAAATCCACAAGTGCTTGAGATTTGATGGCTGTACGAGGCACATATTTTAAACCATGAGGTCCAAGCTCAATGGCCCATTTGGCTACCCGACCTGTGGCTTCTCTGTTTTGAATGATATCCCCTAAAGGGGCAGAACTAACCACAGTGATAGGATGACCCCAGAAAATACTGCTTAAGCTTCCGGCTAGCCATGAAAACCCCATATACAAGCTTCTGCCAATGTGGATACCTCTGTTTGGATTCAATAAGTACCTCACTGATGTAGTAAACCGGCCGTTGAACCGGATGCTCTTTCCCTGACTCCTTCCTTTCCACCACAATGGCTACATTGACTGCTCGACTATTGGCAGCCACGTATAACAATAAAGGCTCCTTATCAATAGGAGCAGCAAGAACCGGCGGCTCAACCAATTGTTTCTTCAAGGCCTCAAATGCCTGATCAGCAGCATCACTCCAGACAAAGTGATCTGTCTTCTTCATCATCTGGTACAGAGGGATAGCCTTCTCACCCAACCAGCTTATGAACCGGCTTAAGGCCGCAATATGACCCGCCAAGCGCTGAACATCATTGATACACGCCGGTTTAGCTAGAGAGGTGATAGCCTTTATCTTCTCCGGGTTAGCTTCAATACCTCGTTCTGAAACCAGGAAACCCAAAAGCTTACCAGGTGGTACACCAAAAACACACTTGACCGGGTTAAGCATCATCTTATAAACCCGGAGATTGTCAAAGATCTCCTTCAAATCATCAATCAGGGTCTCCTTCTTCCTGGACTTCAGCACAATATCGTCCACATAAGCATGAACATTATGCCCGATCTGATCATGAAGGCAATTTTGCACACACCGTTGGTAAGTCGCCTGGGCGCTCTTGAGCCCAAAAGGCATAGACACATAGTAGAAGGCTCCAAACGGAGTGATGAAAGCTGTCTTCTCCTGGTCCTTAACTACCATCTTGATCTGATGATAACCAGAATAAGCATCCAAAAAGCTCAAATGCTCACAACCCGCCGTAGCACCAATAATTTGATCAATACGAGGGAGAGCAAAGGGATCCGCCAGACAAGCTTTGTTTAAGTCCGTGTAGTCCACACACATACGCCAAGTGCCGTTCTTCTTAAGCACCAACACCGAGTTATCCAACCACTCAGGATGAAAAACTTCAACAATAAACCCAGCCGCCAAGAGCCGGGCCACTTCTTCACCAATGGCCTTACGCCTCTCTTCATTGAAATGACGGAGGAATTGCTTGACCGGCTTAAACTTCGGATCAATATTAAGAGTGTGCTCAGCGAGTTCCCTCGGTACACCTGGCATATCAGAAGGTTTCCATGCAAAGATGTCCCAGTTCTCACGGATGAACTCGATGATCGCGCTTTCCTATTTCGGATCTAAATTCGCACTGATACTGAACTGCTTGGATGAGTCGCCAGGAACAAAGTCAACTAGCTTGGTGTCGTCTGTCGACTTAAATTTCAACAAAGGGTCATGCTCTGTGGTTGGCTTCTTCAAAGATGTCATATCTATTGGGTCAACATTATCCTTGTAAAACTTCAACTCTTCTGTCGCACAAACAGACTCAACATAAGCAGCATCACCTTCTTCACACTCCAAGGCTTTCTTGCGACTCCCATGCACTGTTATAGTGCCCTTGTGACCTGGCATCTTCAGTTGCAAGTAAACATAACAAGGTCTTGCCATAAACTTAGCATAAGCCGGCCGCCCAAACAGAGCATGATAAGGGCTCTTGATCCTAACCACTTCAAAGGTCAACGTTGCAGATATGGAATCATACTCATCCCCAAAAGCAACCTCCAGAGCTATTTTACCAACCAGGTATGCCGACTTACCAGGCACCACACCGTGAAAAACAGTGTTCGACGGCTTAAGATTTTTATCAGTCAATCCCATGCGACGAAAGGTTTCATAATAAAGGATATTGATGCTGCTGCCTCCATCCATGAGCACCTTGGTGAATTTATATCCTCCAACCTGAGGTGCCACCCCCAGCGCCAAGTGACCCGGATTATCAACCCGGGGCGGGTGATCCTCACGACTCCACACAATGGGCTGCTCAGACCATCACAAGTAATGGGGAACCGCCGGCTCAACGGCGTTCACTGCCCTTTTATGGAGCTTCTGATCCTGCTTGCATAAACTTGTGGTGAAAACGTGGTACCACCCACTATTCAACTGCTTCGGGTTACTCTGATAACCAGATTGCTGCTGCTGATTCCCCTGATTGTTTTATTGGTTGTAACCACCCTGATTACCTTGGCCTTGAAAACCGGAATTAGAATCGCCACCACCGTAACCCAGACGGTGAGAGCCGGAACCTGAGCCGCCGCCCGGCCCATGGTTGTCTTGAAAAAGATTAGAATTCCTGTACTCCTTCATAATGAAGCAATCCTTCCAGAGGTGAGTGGACGGCCTTTCCCGTGTACCATGCCTCGGACAGGGCTGATTCAGCTGCCACCCAAGATCAAAACCTAGCCCCCCAATCCGAGGAGGTGGCTTTCCTTTACGATGCTGACCATTATTCTGCGTGTTGGTATTAGCCACAAAATCCAAATTGTTATTAGCTTTGCGCTTACCATTGCCCCCCTGATTCGCCGGGTTATGATGCTGCCCCTTGGCGTTGCCACTCTTCTTTCCCTTTCCCAGCTTTTCATCATCAGACTCGGGGTCCTTGGTACTATCAGAGTCGGCATACTTAACTAGAGCCGCCATTAGCTCCCCCATGTCGCTGCAGTGGCGCTTGAGCCGCCCTAGCTTCTGCTTAAGGGGCGAAAAACGGCAATTCTTCTCTAGCATTAAGACTGCTGAGCCGGCATTGATATGATCCGATGAGTGCAGGATAGTTGAGACCCGGCGCACCCAATGGGTTGTTGACTCGCCCTCTTCTTGGACACAGGGGTCCAGATCCACAATCGACATAGGTTGCTTGCATGTATCTTTGAAATTCTGGATAAACCGGGCTTTTAACTCGGCCCATGATCCAATGGAGTTGGCTGGCAGCCCTTTCAACCAAGTACGGGCCGTTCCTTCCAACATCATCATGAAGTACTTAGCACATGCATCATCGTCAACATCCAATAGCTCCATTGCCATCTCATAACTCTCAACCCATGCTTCAGGGGGTAAGTCAGCTGTGTAGTTAGGCACCTTACGAGGACCCTTAAAATCCTTAGGCAAACGTACGTTACGCAAATCTGGCACCAAACATGGCACTCCCAAGGTTCTGGAGGTTACCCCTGTCTCCATCGAAGTAGTCGGGTAAACCGAAGAACGTTGATGAGTCCCTTGCTGAGCTGCCAGATCAGCTTCCCGACGTGCTCTGCCCTGATCCACCAAATCCCGAGCATTAGCACCACCGCGCGTCGGGTCATGTCCACGAGGCTAGTTACGGTGTCTGTCACTGCTTGAAATGGCTGGTGAGTCAATGTGCCTGCTATAACTCCGGCTCGGGCAAGGGGTTGAGTGAATCCTCTCACGACTGTAAGAATAAGCCTCCCGCTGTACCAGCACTGTCTGAAGAAGCTCTCTAGCCCTCCGCGTTTCAATCGTAGCCGAGGAATCGCCTTCAACCGGGAGAGCCGCCAATCGTGTCGACGTAGCAATCATATTATCCAAAGGGTTGGAATAATGACCCGGCGGCGTCGGCACATACTGTGTCGGGGTATTATTCAGACGGGGCGGATCCGTTGTGCGTGGCTGAACCGGTGCTCCGCCCCCAGGTGCCCCAACCATCCGGTTTACCACCGACGGGTCGCTGGTCCCTGCGCCAGGCGTGTTGAAGAGGTTCCTCGCCTCGTAAACCGGAGGCAGATGACTCTGGTGCCTCCTCCTCATGACTTTGTTTGAGGCATTCTGATCCAACATGAGCCGGAAGGACTCTGCCTGAATCCGTTGTGCCTGAACATCCAGAGCAGCCCGCTCCGCAGTCATCCTAGCGCTCTTAGCCGCCAGATCTTCCTTGGCTTGAGCTATCTCATCTCGCAGCTTCGCAACTTCTGCGTTATGCTGAGCTTGATTTGCCGGGTTAACCTCTGATGCTAACAATGTTTTCAGATTGTCCAATAAGTCGGCCAAGACCTGAGCCGACAAGCGCACAGGGTCTCCTGCCCCGGCCGCCGTCACCGTTGCTGACCCGGAAATCATTGCTGCTGCAGTCGTAGAATTTTTCCCTGGCTGTGTACCGGCCATGAAAATCGTGACCCGATTCGGCGACTCATAGGGGTCCGGAATACTATCGCCATCGGAACAACCCCTGAGCCGGCCGTCTTGCAGCTGATACATTGAGTTAGTCTCGCCTATGGACGATTCACCGTCGGAGTAGATGTTCGTCTCACCGCCAGACACATGTCTTTCAAATTCCGCCCCATGGATAAATCCAACGAAGGCGCTTCATGGCGGGTTGAACCCAGGCGGGTAGTGCACGCTGAGCCGTCTCGATGATGTCGGTGCAGATGTCCGGCTCAGGGCCCGGTTCACCGATCTTGCCGATGAAGACGTGGATTCCGCCGAAAGGGACCCGGTACCCGTACTCGATTGAGCCGGCCTCGGGGCCCCAGCCTGCATCGTCGATGTAGAGCTTGCCGCGACGACTCTTGGTCATCCGTCCCACAGTGTATCCCTTGATCCCTTCAAAGTTGCCCTGTAAGAACTCGAAACCACCGTGCGCTGGCCCCACGGTGGGCGCCAACTGTCGTGGAATTGTCACGGCAGATGTCCTAGCAGAAGGACTTAGTCGTGGAGCCATCACAACAGGGTTAACTTAAAGGGGTTAAACGGGACAAAGGACACAAGGAGTTTATACTGGTTCGGCCCCTTGTGGTGAAGGTAAAGGCCTAATCCAGTTTGCGGTGGTATTGCTTATGTTTCGATTACCAGGGAGCGAATACGCTTGACCTAGCTTTCCATCTGTTGTCTCTTGTCCTAAGTTGCCGCCGGGTCGTCCCTTTATATACACGGGTTGACGCCCAACGGCTCACGGAGTCCCGGCCGGCTCATAAGCAACGTGTCCGGCCCGGTGACTAATTGTACATGCCTTACAATACAAGTCATACATATATGGCGGTTTACACTTATTGGGCCTTAAGTCGCCTTTGGGCTTCGAGCTCTCAATGAGTCCGCATAGTGAACCGCCCTCTTCAGCATCTTCATGGGCTTTGTTTTGATAAACTGCCATGAGCATAACCCGGCCCCTCCTGGGCGGGTTACACTCAATAGTTACCTCCCCAACAGTTGTACAACTGAAAACTTAAATTGAGAAGGACAAACTGTTGTTTATGAACTACATAATAAACTTTAAACATGCAATTTGATGCAAACACCAAAAATAAACAGCTATTGTAGTCATGCCTAACCAAATATACACAACAAAGTTTGAAGGCTTGAGAAGGACAAACTTAAATTAGTGGTGAAGACCGGCTTTATAAAGCCCTTGTCCATGCTGATGGGGGGGGGGGGAATTCAAGAAGTTTACCACCGAATCTTCTTCTTAAGCATTGCTTTATTCTACATTTTGTTAAGAGTAAATATAGATGTGATAATATAAGAAAAAGTGGAGAATATTTAAGATAAGATGAAGAGTGATGCTACATAACCAAGTAGCTATAAATGTAAGTACAACGATACAGGCAAAAGGCACAACCAAGAGCAATGCAGAGCTAAAGTTCTTCAGTACCATCGGTGTTATCCAACCTTATGGTAAGAGTAAATATAGATCTGATGTGTAGAAAATGGAGGGCAAAGGAAAATAAGCTGCAGAGTGATGGTACATGAACAACTAGCTGTCAATATAAGTACACTGATAAAGGACAACAGGTACTTACAAGAACAATGCAGAGCTAAACTTTTTCATTGTCATTGGATATATTCTACACTAATGTAACCATTCATGCAGATCAGATAATTTGGAGCGAACAATTGATAAGCGAGCTATCATGCATACTACTGTCACATAATGAACCAGGTATGGATGCAAGTACAGTGATACAGGACAACATGTACTAACAAGAGCAAAGCAGCGGGCAGCATATTTGCGATATCCTGTCGTCCTTTTCAAACCAGAATTCTTCTTCGAGCAGATTTCCTGCAAAAGAGATCCGTAAGGCACATGCGGAAAAGTAGAAGTTCAAATTGTCATGTGATATCATAGACAGTACCTCATCCTGGGAACAAGACCAGTGCATAACAAGGTTTTCCCATTCAATGTCTTCTAAATTTAGCACAGGAGACTTCACCGGAAATTCATTTATAGACTTGCCATCACAATGTGATTTCCTCAGGTAACACCGATACTGCTGCAGTGCTTCCTTGAAAAGCGCAAGCAAGCTTTGCTTGTCATGACTATCCAGATTGACCCTCGCCTACTTACAACAATGTAATGTAAATCATTGATGTGTTCAATCAGCAGAACACAAGAAAAAAAATCACCATGAATAATAGCATTTACACGTAAGTGGGACAGGAAGATGTGAAAATGGTGTTTGTCTTCACTATACTCTTCCCATGATGGGAATATATGCACGTAGTCCCTAACAACATTGAAAGCATTGTCTTTTAAACTGGGAATAACTGGAATGGGGTTCCAATCTGCAGGAATTGACCGTATCTACAGTTGGGATAGGTCTCTGGTCGGTGGACTTGCTGTACTTTTTGCTGGAGTGGGATTTTTCTATGGTACGGCTGGTACTATGGCAACTGAAATTGGCATACCTTTTGCTGGAGTGTAAGTCCTATGTGGTGGGGCTAGTGGTGGGGCCAGTGAAGTATGTGTACAGTCTACTGGAGTCGGTCCTACCTTTTGTGTCACTGGTTGTAGAGCCAATATAAGTGGGGTGTTGTCTGATTTCTCCGGCACCACCACATTTTTCAAGGACTTTGCTGGTGCTCCTTTAGGTTCGACAATCACCCTCTTCCTTTTTGATGTCTGATGCACAAGAACAACATTTGAGTGGAAAAACATGGTATGATGACAGATGGAATATGTATTTGTAATGGATGGGCATGGCATCTTGACATATATGATGAGTAAACTAAGCAGATGGCGGTGCAACAAAGTAGAAGAAATGTAAGACACCTTATGCAAGATACGTGCAGTCAATAAAACCTTGCCAAATTAGAACAGGCACCTTGATGGGTGAACTGGACAGGCCATCTGCCTTCGACTCCTCAAGGTCAGAATAGTCATTAGGATCATATTCCGAACAAGAATCTACAGGTGGGGAGCGTATGAGTTTCATTGCATCCAGAATGGCACTCAATGCCTTGGTGCTAATTTTGTTAGTCGTTGTAGTGTTCCACAATATTCTTCTGATGCGCGCATTCTGATATTCATTGTGATTACGTACAATATCTGAGAAGCATGAAAACATAAATAGTAGTGAGATTATCTTTGTAATGCAGAGGATATTCTAATATAAGGGCTCTGTGTGCTATCACTGGATTCTGATGAGAGAGCCCATGTGTGCTGTAATATGGTGCGTGCATTAATATAATCTGGCACAAGTACACAAAAAAAAGGCTCCAGAAGTAAGGATAGTTGGCAAATGATAGGTTCATAATATAATGTATAGAGAGTTTATTGCCAAACCATGATAACAAGAGCACACATCAACTAGGCAGATCGTAGTGTACATAAAAGGGGTACACCATAAGTAGGACATATAAATCAGGAAAGTGGAACTGGCTGGAAAATACGGTGTTGTATTGCCGCTACTAATTGAAAGCGTATCGATCACGTACAGGCCAGCTCTATCAGATGTTGACTACAGATGTCCCTGCTCCCCTTCCTGACAAGGAACATACTATACGTACTAAATACAAAATAATGAAAGAAGAGCATGTTAAAGAACAGAAGATGAAGCATATTCTTGAGGTTCCGCTTCTTTGCATATGGTTGCCCACTCATGATGAATCACAACGCCCAAAGAAATGCAATTCCATGCTGTCTCTCTATATGTGGCCACATGCATTTGGAAAATCAAGTGGGAGCATTAGCTGACCAATTAATTGTGTGTCTGTTAACTAATATCAGTATCATATCACAATTCGTATTTGAAGAAGTAAGCTTTGGACTTATGATTGGTGTGTTATTTAGCTTCAAGAGTGGACTGCTGCTAGTGCGGCACAAAGCAGCTACACAGATCATAGTGTAGATATAACGGGAAAACTGTAAGCATCACAAGTAAAATCAGGAAAGTGGAACTTGCTAGAAAATATGGGCTACTATTGCCGGTACGGCTAGAAAGGCTTCGGATACCAGCTCTCTTCAACTAAAGGTGCGGTACTGTTAATATCAGTGTAACTCTCAAAGGCGACACAGCTCCCCGCATTTCCTTGCTAATCTTATTGGATTCAAGTGGGCAGTCCACTACAATTCCTATTCTTATGTTTACAAAATCCTATGAATCAAAGAGGCCCGAAGAGTTGAAAGTGTCCATCACAACCGACCGAATAGACCTCTACACTGTAAATGTCCCTGCTCCTGTTCACTACAAGGAACATACTGTACTACTATCATACTCCCTCCGTTCCAAAATATAAGTATTTGTAGAGATTTCCACTATGGATCACATACAGATGTATACAGATACATTTTAGAGTGTAGATCCACTCATTTTGCTCCATATGTAGTCCATGGTGGAATCCATACGAAGACTTGTATTTAGGAACGGAGATAGTACTTATTAAAGAAGAACAGAAGAGGAACATGCCAAAGAAGAGCAAGCAGATTTTGGATAATAAAATGTTCATTGCGTAGTGCCCACACATGACGAACCAGAGCGCATTAAGAATGCAACTCACTATTGTCTCTCTATATGTGGTGCACGTGCTTTTCAAAAGTAAAGTAGGAACATTAGCTAACCAATTAAATGTTATATGTTTTAGTAATATCAGCATCATATCAAATTCGTATTTGAGCAAAAAGTTTGGAATTATGAGTGGCACGTTGTTTAGCTTGATGGATTGAGGAGCAGTGCTAAGCAGCTACGATGATGGTACTGAATATAAAGGAATGTCTGCATGCAAGTCGCGTGACTTCGTCATTTGGGCCAGTCGACCATTTCAGGCGGTTGCATGAAGATCCTACGTCTCCTAACCCTTCTTCTTCCTCGTCTCTGATTCTTCCCATATAGAACACCGCACGGGCCGTCCGCCGAACCACCGGCCCCGACCCTCCCGCCCTCCCCTGAACCGCCCCACCGCGTGTGTTCCTCCACCACCCCCACCCCTGCCCCCACCCGCATCGAGTTTTCTTCGTTCGGCGAGGCCCCACCACCGCCCCCACAACCACTGTCCCCACCCGAGCCCCTTCCTTCCCTCCGCCAAACTCCGGCAAGCTCTCAAAAATCGACTGACCCAATTTTGAAATTTAGTCGACTGTCATTTAACTAGTGTGGAGTATAAAAAGGGGAAAACCATAAGCATTGCGAGTATAGTGTTGAGCATGCCATGGCGGATCTGAAGGTGCAAACCGGACAAAGGCAACTTCGCAACCAATGTTTGCTTTCAACTAACAAGGAAGATCCTAAGTGATGGACAAGAAATCGCAGTAAAGCAGAGGTGATCTGTTTTCTTGCTGTGATAAATAAGTTGAGCAGATACGAAAGAGTACTGCCTCTGGTGCGGCGCCGTGTATGCATTTGCTGAGAATTTGACGGTGCTGCGGTAGCGATGGCTGTCGGCGGCTTGGAAGCAGATCTAGGAGGGTAGACGGTGGCGGCGGGGGAAATATCCCAGCGCGGTGGACAAGACGGTCGTAGGAGCGGCGCTGACAAGGTGGACGACGGCGGGGATGAAGCGAGAGGACTGATGCAAGGATCCTGGTCCGAAGCCGTGGATGAGAGAAGTCGTTCTCTTGTAATGGACGACGACGTCGGGGTATCAGCTCCGGCATGGTGAAGAAGGACGGCGGTGGATGGGGTGGCGGACGGAGGAGGCTGGGGTGGAGAGGGTGTTTTGGCGCCCACGGAGTATGAATGGGGAAATGAAGGGAGGGAGGAAGGGGAAACCATGTCTTCAGGGCGCGCTTGTCTCAAATGCAAGGAAATTTACAAACTTAGCCCCCGTTTAAAATTTCCTACATCACAACAATATTAGTCGGTTGGGGATAGGACGGTAATCTCGCACACACCAAATATTTGCCGACGGAGATTTCGGCCGATGAGAGTTTGTTTTGGCGCCCATCGTGTATGAATCGGGGAGGGAGGCGATTTCGGCTGAGGAGACACTGTGTTTTCACGCCCATCGTGTGTGAATCCGGGTGAGAGGCGGTTATGTCACGTTTGAGTGATATTACAAACCTGCCCCTATCAAGACCTATTGAAATCGAGCCGACATGTGTTGCATGTCAGGGACAACCAGTAATTTCCATCTCCCATATTTTGGTTTCGGGCGGTTACTGCGAGTTTGGCCGATTCGTTCAATTTTTTGAGAAAAAGCTTGCACGTTTACCGTGCCAACTCAATTCCAATCCATTTTGTATTCTATTTTTGTTTGGGCAGGATCCATTTTTGATTGGAATAAAATTCCATATACATCATTTTTTATATATACTTTCAAAAGCACAACAAAGAATTCTGCTCCTTTATACTATATAATATGATTTACAAATACAATGATCTCAAAATCATAAGGTTGAATTCAAAATTTTTAAACCAATTATGTTCTACTGAAATGAATGGATCATTAATATCTACATATTAAATAACATAGATGCGCGTGAATTCATATGAGTATGCATGTTTGACAGATCAATTTTGGTTTGAGTATGAATTACATGTATCATCATCTCGAATTCAAATATTTGAATCCCTTTTATGTTGGCATTTTCTATACACGCAACTAAATATTTGAATCTCCTTTCACGCCCATCTTTCTCGCATGCTCCTTCATGTAGCTATCACTCTTCTTTTCTCCAGCTCACCCGCACGCTCACTTCATGTTTCTCCTATTTTTGCAAACATGGTCTCTCGACGTCTCCCTTGAGAAGTGTCACACTCTCCCTATCATTATACATTACACGGTTTTCATTATCTCTCACGTCTCTATCGTTCTCTGGTATCACTAGGTACCTAAGCTTTCTTTTTCACCGCCACACACACACTCTCACTCGTCTTTCACTTTGTCTTTCTCTCTAGGATTCTCTCACACACCCTATATCTCTCTAGATATGACTCCTACCACTAAAATTACTCTCTCCTGCACACACAACATTTGTTGTTGTCTCCTTTCCGTCTCCATCTCAGTTATAAAACTGACATTATTCATTTGTTTACCGATCAGACAAACTCTCCCCCCTTTCTCTCTATCTCTCTCACACACACACAACTCCTGCTTCCACTCCTCGTCCCGACTACCGTCTCTCTCTCACACACTCAACTCCTGCTTCCACTCCTCTTCCCGACTACTGTCTCTCTCTCTCTCACACACACAAAACTCTCGCTTTCGCACCCCCGACTCGTATTTCTCTCACAAATATTGATCGACTAGCCTCCAGATAGGTTTATACACCCGCACACTCGTGCTTCCACTATCTCGTACATGTCTCTCTCGCGCTCCTTGTATCTACGTAGATTTTTCGTCCCTTCTTGAGACACGCCCTCTCGATCGTGCACACACACACTATCGCCTCATTTTATGGTGATACCTCTCGCACACACTCTTTGTGTCTTTGTCACACACGCACTTCGTCCTCCTACTCTCTCCCTCTCTCTCACACACACATGGGCTTTTTGCAACAACTAGCAAGATGCCCATGCGTTGCACGGAACATCAAGATGCATTTGTATGAGTAGTTTATTTTGTGGGAGAAAGGATGAATGAGGGAAGGCCTTATTTGCAAATGTGGAGAGGGGTGTTGGTATCTTTTTGCAAAATTGCCATGGTTTCCTTCCTATCCATCAGATATATCGGACGGCCTATATTGCAGGATGGCAGGCACACCATCATTACCAACTCTGTTTTTTATAAGAGTAGAGAGTAGAGATATACCACTTCTCGAATCTTAAAACCAACCACATTCCTCCCTTATCTCATCAAAACCGCCAAAGGAATATATTTTGAGTGAAACATAACATATTTTTAGTGATATACGTATTTCAAAACGACTCTTTTGTATCAAATTGGTGAATATGTATTAATCTACTTTTATCGTGTGGCAATGCATTGGCACATTGCTAGTTATTACTACGGTATAATTTTTTGGACACCAGACAAACGGTGGAGTACATATACGAAGAGAAGAGGCGCACGCACGCAGTCCGTCTCTCACTGTCTCGCACACATGAGAGTTACTTAAAGGCACCGTAAACAAATAAACCTAAAACCCTAGGTGCACGATTGCTGCATGCGCGGGTACCGGGTACGTGGTTGAGCGCACCTTTGTAGGAATAGTCAGATCGCGTGATAATTTGATCTGTAGGAGTTGATGGTCGGGACCACAGTTGAACGACCTGGAGGCGGTGGCTCACCAGTCGCCACTGATCGAGTAGCCACGTTTAAAATATCATTTTTAGCGGGGTAAGAGTTCTGATTTTCAATGGCGCATTATAAGTACTAGTTTTTAGAACGATTGCTATGGAGCGAAAATGGAATTCATAACTACTACCTCCGTCCTGGTTTACTAGTCCCCATCGTATTTGGGTCGAAGTTTGTCCATGAATTTTACTTGTAAAATGTGAATGGAAAACGATATTTTGTTATACCCAAACAAAAAAGGACTGGAGGAGTGATTGCTCTGACACGGACGTGACCTCTCATAGCGTAGGCATTGAACCGGCGCGCCGGCCAAGAGGGCCCCACTCGCTGAAGGCCAGGCTAAACACTCCTCCTTGCCGCATGCAACCGGCCTCAGACTGCCCCGCCTGCCTCCATTGAATCCGCGCGTGTGCCGGCAACACGTCCTTCTGCAAGCCGGCCGGCATTTTAGAACACAACGCCGGTTGGCTCCTCTCGTCCACCCGCTATTTAAATGAGGCCAGAGGCCTGGCAAGAACTGCACCACAGTGCCGCTCCCCATATCCTCCTTGCACCATTTTCTCCACACTCTCCATAGCATCCGGTGAGCAGGAAGACGAGTTCTACGGCATAAAAGCCGGCTGGGTGCCCCGACGAGCCAGGCAACTCGCTGTCCCACCTCCCTCCCCTCCCTAGGCCGTCAGTACCAGGGGCGAGGCTGTAGGCAGGCAAGTGGAGGAGCAAGCCGCTGCTCTAAGCTGGCCCCTGGTGCATCAACTCAACGTTCCAAGCCTACCCGCAGAAGAGTCGTCAGTTGCTGCACGCCGGCACATGCGGGACCACGGTGTCCAGTGCACCGTGGTTGGCCGCGCCATCCGACGCAAACGTTGGCGGAACCGCGGCATGCTGGCGGAGGTGGCCAACACGTCTGCGGCCACCGCCGACACCTTGGAATAGTAGACCATGGGAGCCACAGCCACTCGAAACCCATGAATGCTACGACCACCGCGTTGCCGGCAGACACCCTGTGTGTTGCCCGGTTTGGCTCAAAACATCATGGACCCTGTTACCTCTTGAGCACTGCGTTGGTTTTCCCTTGAAGAGGAAAGGGTGATGCAGCAAAGTAGCATAAGTATTTCCCTCAGTTTTTGAGAACCAAGGTATCAATCCAGTAGGAGGCCACACGCAAGTCCCTCGCACCTACACAAACAAATAAATCCTCGCAACCAACGCAATAAAGGGGTTGTCAATCCCTTCACGGTCACTTACGAGAGTGAGATCTGATAGATATGATAGGATAATATTTTTGGTATTTTTATGATAAAATGCAAAGTAAAATAAAAGGTAATAAAAATAGCTAAGTGTTGGAAGATTAATATGATGGAAAATAGACCCGGGGGCCATAGGTTTCACTAGTGGCTTCTCTCAAGAGCATAAGTATTGCGGTGGGTGAACAAATTACTGTTGAGCAATTGACAGAATTGAGCATAGTTATGAGAATATCTAGGTATGATCATGTATATAGGCATCACGTCCGAGACAAGTAAACCGACCCCTGCCTGCATCTACTACTATTACTCCACACATTGACCGCTATCCAGCATGCATCTAGAGTATTAAGTTCATAAGAATAGAGTAACGCTTTAAGCAAGATGACATGATGTAGAGGGATAAACTCATGCAATATGATATAAACCCCATCTTGTTATCCTCGATGGCAACAATACAATACGTGCCTTGCTGCCCCTATTGTCACTGGGAAAGGACACCGCAAGATTGAACCCAAAGCTAAGCACTTCTCCCATTGCAAGAAAGATCAATCTAGTAGGCCAAACCAAACTGATAATTCGAAGAGACTTGCAAAGATAACCAATCAT
The DNA here is from genome assembly GCF_018294505.1 of Triticum aestivum. Taxonomy (NCBI): domain Eukaryota; kingdom Viridiplantae; phylum Streptophyta; class Magnoliopsida; order Poales; family Poaceae; genus Triticum; species Triticum aestivum. Next base: position 151,638,593 of record NC_057796.1, read on the forward strand.
ACATAAAAGAATTCAGAGGAGAATCAAATATTGTTCATAGATAAACTTGATCATAAACCCACAATTCATCGTTCTCAACAAACACACATCGAATAGATCTCCATAAGAGAGGGGGAGAACATTGTATTGAGATCCAAAAAGAGAGAAGAAGCCATCTAGCTAATAACTATGGACCCGAAGGTCTGAGGTAAACTACTCACACTTCGTCGGAGAGGCTATGGTGTTGATGTAGAAGCCCTCCGTGATCGATGCCCCCTCCAGCGGAGCTCCAAAACAGGCCCCAAGATGGGATCTCACGGGTACAGAAGGTTGCGGCGGTGGAATTAGGGTTTTGGCTCCGTATCTGGTAGTTTGGGGGTACGTACGTATATATAGGAGGAAGAAGTACGTCGGTGGAGCAACATGGGGCCCACGAGGGTGGAGGGCGCGCCCCCTACCTCGTGCCCTCCTGGTTGATGTCTTGACGTAGGGTCCAAGTCCTCTGGATCATGTTCGTTCCGAAAATCACGTTCCCGAAGGTTTCATTCCATTTGGACTCCGTTTGATATTCTTTTTCTGCGAAACTCTGAAATAGGCAAAAAACAGCAATTCTGGGTTGGGTCTCCGGTTAATAGGTTAGTCCCAAAAATAATATAAAAGTGTATAATAAAGCCCAATAATGTCCAAAACAGAATATAATATAGCATGGAACAATCAAAAATTATAGATACGTTGGAGATGTATCAAGCATCCCCAAGCTTAATTCCTGCTCGTCCTCGAGTAGGTAAATGATAAAAACAGAATTTTTGATGTGGAATGCTACTTGGCATAATTTCAATGTAATTCTTCTTAATTGTGGTATGAATATTCAGATCCAAAAGATTCAAGATAAAAGTTCAATATTGACATAAAAATAATAATACTTCAAGCATACTAACTAAGCAATTATGTCCTCTCAAAATAACATGGCCAAAGAAAGTTCATCCCTACAAAATCATATAGTTTAGTCATGCTCCATTTTCGTCACACAGGAATGCTCTCATCATGCACAACCCCGATGACAAGCCAAGCAATTGTTTCATACTTTAGTAATCTCAAACTTTTTCAACCTTCACGCAATACATGAGCGTGAGCCATGGATATAGCACTATGGGTGGAATAGAATATAATGATGGGGGTTATGTGGAGAAGACAAAAAAGGAGAAAGTCTGACATCAACGAGGCTAATCAATGAGCTATGGAGATGCCCATCGATTGATGTTAATGCAAGGAGTAGGGATTGCCATGCAACGGATGCACTAGAGCTATAAATATATGAAAGCTCAACAAAAGAAACTAAGTGGGTGTGCATCCAACTTGCTTGCTCACGAAGACCTAGGGCATTTGAGGAAGCCCATTGTTGGAATATACAAGCCAAGTTCTATAATGAAAAATTCCCACTAGTATATGAAAGTGACAAAACAAGAGACTCTCTATCATGAAGATTATGGTGCTACTTTGAAGCACAAGTGTGGTAAAAAGGATAGTAACATTGTCCCTTCTCTCTTTTTCTCTCATTTTTTGGGCCTTCTCTTTTTTATGGCCTTTCTCTTTTTTTTCCTCACTTGGGACAATGCTCTAGAAAATGATGATCATCACACTTCTATTTATTTACAACTCAATGATTACAACTCGATACTAGAACAAAGTATGACTCTATATGAATGCCTCCGGCGGTGTACCGGGATATGCAATGAACCAAGAGTGACATGTATGAAAGAATTATGAATGGTGGCTTTGCCACAAATACTATGTCAACTACATGATCATGCAAAGCAATATGACAATGATGAACGTGTCATGATAAACGGAACGGTGGAAAGTTGCATGGCAATATATCTCGGAATGGCTATGGAAATGCCATAATAGGTAGGTATGGTGGCTGTTTTGAGGAAGATATAAGGAGGTTTATGTGTGAAAGAGCGTATCATATCACGGGGTTTGGATGCACCGGCGAAGTTTGCACCAACTCTCAATGTGAGAAAGGGCAATGCACGGTACCGAAGAGGCTAGCAATGATGGAAGGGTGAGAGTGCGTATAATCCATGGACTCAACATTAGTCATAAAGAACTCACATACTTATTGCAAAAATCTACAAGTCATCAAAAACCAAGCACTACGCGCATGCTCCTAGGGGGATAGATTGGTAGGAAAAGACCATCGCTCGTCCCCGACCGCCACTCATAAGGAGGACAATCAAAAAACACCTCATGTTTCAAATTTGTTACATAACGTTTACCATACGTGCATGCTACGGGACTTGCAAACTTCAACACAAGTATTTCTCAAATTCACAACTACTCAACTAGCACAACTTTGATATCACTACCTCCATATCTCAAAACAATCATCAAGCATCAAACTTCTCTTAGTATTCAACACACTCATAAGAAAGTTTTTACTAGTCTTGAATACCTAGCATATTAGGATTATTTAAGCAAAATACCATGCTGTTTTAAGACTCTCAAAATAATATAAGTGAAGTATGAGAGAATAACAGTTTCTATAAAACAAAAGTTACCACCGTGCTCTAAAAGATATAAGTGAAGTACTAGAGCAAAAACTATATAACTCAAAAGATATAAGTGAAGCACATAGAGTATTCTAATAATTTCCGAATCATGTGTGTCTCTCTCAAAAGGTGTGTAGAGCAAATATTATTGTGGTAAACTAAAAAGCAAAGACTCAAATCATACAAGACGCTCCAAGTAAAACACATATCATGTGGTGAATAAAATATAGCTCCAAGTAAAGTTACCGATGGAAGTAGACGAAAGAGGGGATGCCTTCCGGGGCATCCCCAAGCTTTGGATTTTTGGTGTCCTTAGATTATCTTGGGGTGCCATGGGCATCCCCAAGCTTAGGCTCTTGCCGCTCCTTATTCCATAATCCATCAAATCTTTTACCCAAAACTTGAAAACTTCACAACACAAAACTTAACAGAAAATCTCGTGAGCTGCGTTAGCAAAAGAAAACAAAATACCACTTCAAGGTACTGTAATGAACTCATTATTTATTTATATTGGTGTTAAACCTACTGTATTCCAACTTCTATATGGTTTATAAACTATTTTACTAGCCATAGATTCATCAAAATAAGCAAACAACGCACGAAAAACAGAATCTGTCAAAAACAGAACAGTCTGTAGTAATCTGTAACTAACGCAAACTTCTGGAACTCCAAAAATTCAGCCAAAATAGGAAGACCTAGACAATTTTTTATTGATCAGCAGCAATTGGAATCAATATTTTATCACGTTCTGGTGATTTGTAACAATTATTTTCGTGAACAGAAAGTTTCTGGAATTTTCAGCAAGATCAAATAACTATCATCCAAGAAGATCCTATAGGTTTAACTTGGCACAAACACTAATTAAAACATAAAAACAATCTAACCAGAGGCTAGATCAAATATTTATTCCTAAACAGAAGCAAAAAGCAAAAAAACTAAAAATAAAATTGGGTTGCCTCCCAACAAGCGCTATCGTTTAACGCCCCTAGCTAGGCATAATAGCAAGGATAGATCTAGGTATTGCCATCTTTGGTAGGCAATCCATAAGTGGCTCTCATGATAGATTCATATGGTAATTTTATTTTCTTTCTAGGAAAGTGTTCCATGCCTTTCCTTAACGGAAATTGGAATCTAATATTGCCTTCCTTCATATCAATAATTGCACCGATCGTTCTAAGGAAAGGTCTACCAAGAATAATAGGACATGAAGGATTGCAATCGATATCAAGAACAATAAAATATACGGGCACATAGTTCCTATTCGCAACAATAAGAACATCATTAATTCTTCCCATAGGTTTCTTAATGGTGGAATCCGCAAGGTGCAAGTTTAAAGAGCAATCATCAAAATCACGGAAACCTAGTAAATCGCATAAAGTTTTTGGAATCGTGGAAACACTAGCACCCAAATCACACAAAGCATAGCATTCATGGTCTTTAATTTTAATTTTAATAGTAGGTTCCCACTGATCATAGAGTTTTCTAGGGATAGAAACTTCCAACTCAAGTTTTTCTTCATAAGATTGCATCAAAGCATCAACGATATGTTTAGTAAAAGCTTTATTTTGACTATAAGCATGAGGAGAATTTAGCACGGATTGCAACAAGGAAATACAATCTATTAAAGAGCAATTATCATAATTAAATTCCTTGAAATCCAAATTAGTGGGTTCATTAATATCTAGAGTCTTGATCTCTTCAATCCCACTTTTACCAATTTTTGCGTTAAGATCTAAAAACTCCGAATTTTTGGAACGCCTTCTAGGTAAAGGTGGATCATATCCAGTCCCATCATTATCAAGATTCATATTGCTAAGCAAAGAATAGGGGACACATCAATAACTTTTAGATCTTCATCTTTATTTTCATAGGAACTAGAAGAACACGCTTTTACAAAGCAATCTTTCTTAGCACGCATCCTAGCGGTTCTTTCTTTGCACTCATCAATGGAAATTCTCATAGCTTTGAGAGACTCATTGATATCATGCTTAGGTGGAATAGATCTAAGTTTCAAAGAATCAACATCAAGAGAAATTCTATCAACGTTCCTAGCCAATTCATCAACTTTAAGCAATTTTTCTTCGAGCAAAGCATTGAAATTCTTTTGTGAATTCATAAACTCCTTAACACTAGTCTCAAATTCAGAGGGCGTCTTATTGAAGTTCCCATAAGAATTGTTGTAGGAATTACCATAATTATTAGAGGAATTACTAGGATAAGGCCTAGGATTAAGGTTTCCTCTATACGCGTTGTTACCAAAATTATTCCTACCAACAAAATTTACATCCATAGATTCATTATTATTCTTAATCAAAGTAGACAAAGGCATATCATTAGGATCAGAAGAAACACTCTTAGTAGCAAATAATTTCATAAGTTCATCCATCTTTCCACTCAAAACATTAATTTCTTCTATCGCATGCACCTTTTTACTAGTAGATCTTTCAGTGTGCCATTGAGAATAATTAACCATAATATTATCTAGGAGTTTAGTAGCTTCTCCTAAAGTGATTTCCATAAAAGTGCCTCCCGCGGCCGAGTCTAAAAGATTTCTAGAAGCAAAATTCAATCCGGCATAAAAAATTGTATAATCATCCACAAATTCAAACCATGTGTAGGGCAATTACGTATCATTAATTTCATCCTCTCCCAAGCTTGTGCGATCAAGTTGCTTAAAATTCATAATATCGTTTCTAAGAGAGATGATCTTAGCGGGAGGAAAATATTTAGAGATAAAAGCATCTTTGCACTTATTCAAAGAATCAATTCTATTTTTAGGCAAAGATGAAAACCAAGCTTTAGCATGATCTCTAAGCGAAAAGGGAAATAGCTTCACTTTAACAATATCATTATCCACATCTTTCTTCTTTTGCATATCACACAAATCAACGAAGCTATTTAGATGGGTAGCGGCATCTTCACTAGGAAGGCCGGCGAATTGATCTTTCATGACAAGATTCAACAAAGCAGCATTGATTTCACAAGATTCAGTATCGGTAAGAGGAGCAATCGGAGTGCTAAGGAAATCATTGTTGTTGGTATTGGTGAAGTCACACAATTTAGTATTATCTTGAGCCATCGTGACAAGCAAGCAATCCAACACATGAGCAAACAAGAGACGGGCAAAAAGAGGCAAACAGAAAAGAGAGGGCAAATAAAACGGCAAGGGTGAAGTGGGGGAGAGGAAAACGAGAGGCAAATGGCAAATAATGTAATGCGGGAGATAAGGGTTTGTGATGGGTACTTGGTATGTTGACTTTTGCGTAGACTCCCCGGCAACGGCGCCAGAAATCCTTCTTGCTACCTCTTGAGCACTGCATTGGTTTTCCCTTGAAGAGGAAAGGGTGATGCAGCAAAGTAGCGTAAGTATTTCCCTCAGTTTTTGAGAACCAAGGTATCAATCCAGTAGGAGGCCATGCGCAAGTCCCTCGCACCTACACAAACAAATAAATCCTCGCAACCAACGCAATAAAGGGGTTGTCAATCCCTTCACGGTCACTTACGAGAGTGAGATCTGATAGATATGATAGGATAATATTTTTGGTACTTTTATGATAAAGATGCAAAGTAAAATAAAAGGTAATAAAAATAGCTAAGTGTTAGAAGATTAATATGATGGAAAATAGACCCGGGGGCCATAGGTTTCACTAGTGGCTTCTCTCAGGAGCATAAGTATTACGGTGGGTGAACAAATTACTGTTGAGCAATCTACAGAATTGAGCATAGTTATGAGAATATCTAGGTATGATCATGTATATAGTCATCACGTCCGAGACAAGTAGACCGACTCCTGCCTGCATATACTACTATTACTCCACACATCGACCGCTATCCAGCATGCATCTAGAGTATTAAGTTCATAAGAACAGAGTAACGCTTTAAGCAAGATGACATGATGTAGAGGGATAAACTCATGCAATATGATATAAACCCCATCTTGTTATCCTCGATGGCAACAATACAATACGTGCCTTGCTGCCCCTACTGTCACTGGGAAAGGACACCGCAAGATTGAACCCAAAGCTAAGCACTTCTCCCATTGCAAGAAAGATCAATCTAGTAGGCCAAACCAAACTGATAATTCGAAGAGACTTGCAAAGATAACCAATCATACATAAAAGAATTCAGAGAAGATTCAAATATTGTTCATAGATAAACTTGATCATAAACCCACAATTCATCGGTCTCAACAAACACACCGCAAAAGAAGATTACATCGAATAGATCTCCACAAGAGAGGGGGAGAACATTGTATTGAGATCCAAAAAGAGAGAAGAAGCCATCTAGCTAATAACTATGGACCCGAAGGTCTGAGGTAAACTACTCACACTTCATCGGAGAGGCTATGGTGTTGATGTAGAAGCCCTCCGTGATCGATGCCCCCTCCGGCGGAGCTCCAGAACAGGCCCCAAGATGGGATCTCACGGGTACAGAAGGTTGCGGCGGTGGAATTAGGTTTTTGGCTCCGTATCTGGTAGTTTTGGGGTACGTAGGTATATATAGGAGGAAGAAGTACGTTGGTGGAGCAACATGGGGCCCACGAGGGTGGAGGGCGCGCCTGGGGGGGGGGGTAGGCGCGCCCCCCTACCTCGTGCCCTCCTGGTTGATGTCTTGACGTAGGGTCCAAGTCCTCTGGATCACGTTCGTTCCGAAAATCACGTTCCCGAAGGTTTCATTCCGTTTGGACTCCGTTTGATATTCTTTTTCTGCGAAACTCTAAAATAGGCAAAAAACAGCAATTCTGGGCTGTGCCTCCGGTTAATAGGTTAGTCCCAAAAATAATATAAAAGTGTATAATAAAGCCCAATAATGTCCAAAACAGAATATAATATAGCATGGAACAATAAAAAATTATAGATACGTTGGAGACGTATCAGACCCCAGCCGCGGCCGGCATTAGAAATATTATACCTACCTCCAGAAGTTATTCGCGTTTAGTCAAACAATGTCCAAAATGTAATTAATTATGTATGGTCTTGACTTGTTGTGCTCGCACTGGAAGTAGGAACTAGAGATTTTTCTTTATTTATAACTCTCCTCGCATTTTTTTGGCTTTGAAGTGAATCATGGTTGTGGACATTATCTATAATGTGCAGATATCTGTGAACATGAGTTTGATGTGGAAGTTTAACTTGGAATGTTGGGCTTGCGTGTGAACTATACCATGTCAATGCTTCGTTTGTTATTGTTTGGAAAGTAATTGCTGTTATTACATGACCCAAAAAAAATTATTTTGTGCCACATCAGTAGATGAACGGACATCACAACAGGCATGCTGATTGGATAAACATTTGAACCTAGCTATTATGAAGGAAAATTTGTATTGACAACAGTTTTAGATAGCAGGAGACGCCTAGCTTGCTCTGCCTCTGCTAGCTTCTTTATGGCTTCTTCCATCTCTTCTTTCGCTTGGGTGAAGAGAGCATCTGATTGCTCTTTTCGCTTCTTCAGGAACTCACCTACATTCTCAAGGGCTGTTGCACACTTTCTTTCAGCATTTACTAGAGCCACAAGGACACGAACAGTTGATGACTCCACCTGGCTTGTGTGCAATCCAACATCATCTAGGAATTTTCACCTTGTGTCTAATCCAACATCATTAGGGAATGGGCACCTTGTGTGTAATCCAGCCTCATTTTGGAAACATGATCTCGAGGTTGACCATACTTCCCTCCTCGCAGGAACTGCATCCTGACAGGAAGTTACTTCTTTTTTAGATCAATACTCAGAGCAACCTAGATCCATTTAGTAGAAGCCAGATAAACAGGACTCGGGGAAGTGAATTCAAAAGGAGAAATATAAAAACAGACTGCAAGGTGAGAACACCCACTTCCTACATCAAGCTAAAAATGAAAGCATTAGGACGATTGAGACTCTTCTTATTACACATCGAAGAACACGAGGCTAAGAGAAACAGAAACTACAACATATACACATTGAAGAACACGAGGCTAAAGGAAAGTAATTGAAAGGGTGTTGCTCACCAAAGCTCGTTTTATAGGTTCGGTGCACCTCCTCTTTAACTTGCCACGTTCCTTGAAGATGTCCCCAATATCCCGTATTTGGTCTTCATTGCTCCTCTGCATGTTCACACTCGTGGTTTTAAAATCTCCACATGGCAAGAAAAATATAGTAATACTCACGCATCTTGTGGGCAACATTAAAGCACTCATCTGCCATGTTAGAGCATCTCCAACAGAAGCGCAACGCGCAGCGCATTTAAAAAGCGTTTACAGTGCCGGAATAGCCAGTTTTTGTGGGCCGCGGAGTGCTGGCTCCAGCGGCTGTTGCAAAAAAAATTTGCGCGCGCCGCTCCGGCAGATGCGCTATATTTTTTTCTCCTTTCTACTCTGACTCGATACACATTCGACTCCGAGTCGATATTGGCATAGATAAATACATAGATAGTTCTCAGCATAGATAGATAGAAAAATAGATAGTTCAATTACTCCTCGTCGTCCGCCTCCGCCTCGGTGATGTCTGTCGGCGTTCTGGGAACGGGGGTCCCCAAACTTGCATGCCTGCAGCCCACGGCGTGGCTCTGCGAGCGGGCCCGTACGACCCATCTTCACCAACGAGCATTCAAGACCCTCGCGAGGGGACAAGCCTCACGAGGCGGACGACACAAGACCTCCTCGGGAGCGTCCTCCCTAGGCTGGCTCGCGAGGGGCGGAGAGATCAAGGCAGGGCAAACCTCGCGAGGTTCCAATGACGTGAGCCATGATGATCGAGACCAGGCGGGCGCCAGCGCGCACAGTGTCCTTGTTTCCTCTTTGGTGCTAAGGAGGCAAGTGCAGGCGAGGAGTACCGAGGCGTCAAGCAAAGGTTTCCATATCGGTGCAACGAGACCAAGACCAGCACGACGGCAAGATGGAGGTCATCATGGAGCCCAAGACGGCGTCACCACTAGAGCCTTTGGCAGGCGAAGACTACTTCTGTCAGGATAAGCTGTACTAGCTGTCCCCTTTCAAATTGGCCGTTGTTGGCTCCCTTCCCGCTCAATATTTGGGAAGAGGACCAGGGCCTCTATAAATAGGGCTAGACACCACAGTAGAGAGCATCGGATCCTCACCTACCAGAACTCATCTGGAGCGATCCTCATCCGTACACCGCACACTAGGCATAAGAACACCTCTCCTCAGAAGGCTGTTCTTCCCCTTGTACTGTTCATCCTCAGCCCAAGAGGCAATCCACCACCACCACACTGTAGTAGGGTATTACACCACAATGGTGGCCCGAACCAGTATAAATCTTGTGTCCTCGTGTTCTTTGGGTTCGGCGAGTTAGTCCGTGAGTTCATGAAGCGTGTGAGGGCGTGATCAGGGAGGGGGAGATCTCCGCGCCCACCCCAGTGTTCGAACCTTAAGGGTTTTGCCGGAAACCGAAATCCGGCATTTGGCGCGCCAGGTAGGGGTGCGCTGGAGTTTTCCTTCCGTTGACCTGCTCTACGCCGCCGCCGCGCTCCGCCCCCATGGCAAGCACGACGCTTCCTGCTCCGGCGACCGATGCCAGCGACGGGGCCAGGGGGCTCCGAGCCCTTGCTCCCGCCTTGCGACGGGTGCAGTGGCCACGCAAGTTCAAGCCGGAGATGCCACCACGTTACGATGGCGTGGCCGACCCGGTGGCTTTCCTGCTAGCCTACGAGGAAGCCGTCCTCAAGGCCGGGGGCGACAACAAGGTCATGGCCAACTGGCTTCCCATGGCCCTGACTGGCGTGCCGCGCGCCTGGCTGCTCAACCTCCCCGGATCCACAGTGGCACCTTGGGAGGAGCTGCGCGATCTCTTCGTCGCGCGCTTCGCGGCACTGGCACCCCACGCGGTCGCAGCCCTCCTCAGCGGCTCGCAAGCACCACCCTCGGATCGTCACATCAAGCCGTTCCTTCGCCAGATCGGTGCCACTTCCAAGCTCCCGGGGGGCTCCGCCGGGCTGGGCCGCGCCCGAGGCCGACCTCACCTTCGACTTAGGGGATCATCCCGTCTCCACCGCCAGCTCGGGTATGCTCCCAATGCTTTGCACTCCCACCATCCGCAACGTGGCCGTCACCAAGACCCTCATCGATGGCGGCGCCGGCCTCAACGTGCTCTCCGTGGAGGCCTTCGGCCTCCTTCATGTACCACTCGAGCGGCTCCGCCTCAGCAAGCCTTTCTCAGGAATTGGCGGCGGCACCGCCCACTCCCTGGGGCAGATCCGCCTTCCTGTCACCTTCGGCACGCGTGACAATTACCGCACCGAGCTGGTCGACTTCGACATCACCCGCATCGGCCTCCCGTACAACACCATCCTCGGGTACCCAGCTCTGGCCCAGTTTATGGCAGCAACCCATCCGGCTTACAACCTCATGAAGATGCCTGGGAGCAAGGGCGTCCTCACCATCGAGGGGGACACCAAGGAGGCCTTGGTGGCGTTCAAGTTTGCCCTCAAGACCGCCGTGGTGGCACAGCCCGCTGGCGCGAGCGCCTCCGAGGCCAAGGGAGCCGCACCAACCAAGAAGAAGCAGCTGTTCACCCAAGACAAGGCAGAAACCAAGCAGGTGCCGGTCGATGAGGACGGGTCCTCAGGAGCCACCTTTACCATAGGTGTCGACCTTGACCCTGACCAAGAGGAAGCGTTGGTGAAGTTCTTGTGCGCAAACAAGGAGATATTCGCATGGGAACCCAAACAGCTGGTGGTGGTCCCGAGAGAGGTGATTGAGCATCACTTAAAGGTGTGCCCCAATGTACGCCCTGTGAAGCAGCGGGCGAGACGATAGTCCATGGAGAAGCAGGCCTTCATCGTCCAAGAAACTCGCAAGATGGAGGCGGCGGGTGCCATTTGCGAGGTTCGGTACCCCGAGTGGCTGGCGAACCCCGTTGTTGTGCCGAAGAAAGGCGGGAAGGAGCGCATGTGTGTCGACTTCACCAACCTCAACAAGGCCTGTCCCCAAGATCCGTTCCCGCTTCCACGCATCGACCAGATCGTCGACTCCACCGCCGAGTGCGATTTGCTGTGCTTCCTAGATGCGTTCTCGGGCTACCACCAGATCAAGATGGCAGTAGAAGATGTGGAGAAGACCGCTTTCCTGACCCCGTGTGGGGTGTCCTGCTATACCTGCATTCCTTTCGGGCTGGGCAACGCGGGAGTGACCTTTCAGCGGCTGATGCACATCGCCTTAGGGCGGCAGCTCGGGAGAAATGCGGAGGCCTACGTCGACGACATAGTGGTGAAGTCTCGGGAGGCGAGAACCTTGATCCAAGACCTGGAGGAGACCTTTGCAAGCCTGCGCCAGGTGAACTTGCGACTCAACCCGGAGAAGTGCGTGTTCGGTGTCCCTTCCGGCAAGCTGCTGGGTTTTCTCGTATCCCACAGAGGGATCGAGGCGAACCCAGAAAAGGTCAAGGCAATCGAAGACATGAGCCCACCACAGACCCTCAAAGAGATGCAGAAGCTTGCCGGTCGTGTGACTGCGTTGGGGCACTTTATCTCCAAGCTGAGAGAGCATGCCCTACCGTTCTTCAAGCTAATGAAGAAGAAGGGCCCTTTCGAGTGGACTCCGGAGGCCGACCGAGCATTTCAAGACCTCAAGAGATACCTAACCAGCCCTCCGATGATGGTAGCGCCTCGACCCCTCGAGCCCTTGGTGCTCTACCTATCTGCCACACCCCACTCTGCCAGCGCAGCGATGGTAGCCCTCAGAGAAGAGCGCCAGGTCAAGGGCCTGTCAAGTGGAACCACCGGGTCGGACGGAGCGGCGTGGCACCAAGGCGAAGATCCAGAAGCAGCGACTGCTTCGGCAGACCACCAAGCCCCTGAAGCCGAAGACCCCGAAGAGACACCTCAACCCCCGGAAGCCAAGGGCTCCGTCAGCTCTCCTGCCCTCGTCGAGCACCCGGTGTATTTCGCACAGTGCTGCCGGATGCGAGGGCACGATACCCCATGCCTTAGAAGATCCTACTCGCGCTCCTGGTGGCCTCGCGCAAGCTGCGCCACTACTTCCAGGGTCACCCCATCAAGGTCGTCTCGGCTTACCCACTGGAAAGAGTGCTCAGGAGCCCCAATGCTGCCGGGCGAGTCGCTGAATGGAACATCGAGCTGCAAGCGTTTGACTTGGAGTTCAGCACGACCAGAGTCATCAAGGGGGCTGCGCTCGCGGACTTTGTGGAGGAATGGACCGACGCCCCAGAGCTCGAGGCAGGCGAGGATCAATCCCTATCTCCAGGAAGCGAAGCGCTGGACGGCTGGGTCATGTACTTCGACGGCGCATTCTCACACCAAGGCGCGGGGGCTGGAGCGGTGCTCATCTCACCCACCCAGGACAAGCTCTACTACGTCGTGCAGCTCTGCTTCCAGCAGGGCGAGAAGGTCTCCAATAACATAGCAGAGTACGAGGGCCTCATAGTTGGCCTCAGGGCTGCGGTGGCCCTGGGGGTGAGGCGTCTCACCATCAATGGAGACTCGCAGCTCCTCGTCAACTTCTCCAACAAGGTATATGATCCAAAGGACGAGCACATGGAGGCATACCTCGCGGAGGTGCGCAAGATGGAGAAGCAGTTCTCGGGTCTGGAATTACAGCATGTGCCCCGTGGCACCAACAAGGAAGCCGACGACATCGCCAGAAGAGCATCCAAGCAGCTACCCCAAGAGCCTGGCGTCTTTGAGGAGCGTCTCTTCAAGCCATCAGCAACGCCGCCGCTCTCAAGAATGGCGCTGCCTCGTGAGGAGCTCCCTCAACCACCTGCCTTAGGAGCCCTGTCCTGCGGCCCGACCTCGGGAGCGTGGTTGCTCTTGGCGCTCAAACCTCAAGAGGGGTGCTGGATCAAGGAATTCAAGGAATACCTGGTGCAAGGGACGCTGCCGGAAGAGGAGGAGGACATGGAGCGTGTGCCCCGACATGCCACAGCGTACTGCATCCGGGATGGTGAGTTATACAGGAAGCGGCCAAATGATGTTTCCCTATGTTGCATCTCCAGGGAGCAAGGAAGAGAGCTGCTGGCCGACATACACGGCGGGGACTGCGGGCACCACTCGTCGTCACGGACCCTCGTCAGCAAGGTGTTTCGCAGTGGATTCTACTGGCCCACGGCACTCAACGACGCGACTGAGCTGGTGAGGTCCTGTGAGGCCTGCCAGTTCCACGCCAAGCAGATTCATCAGCCGACTCAGGGCCTTCAGACCATCCCACTCTCATGGCCGTTCGCGGTCTGGGGGCTGGATATCTTGGGCCCGTTCCCTTGAGCACCTAGGGGCTACCGCTACATCTACGTCGCCACCGACAAGTTCACCAAGTGGGCGGAGGTAGAGGCCGTCCGCACCATCCCAACTGGCTCCGCGGTCAAGTTCATCAAGGGTCTCGTGAGCCGTTTCGGGGTCCCCAACTGCATCATCACCGATAACGGCTCGTAGTTCACTAGTAATCTCTTCAAGACATATTGGCTAGCCTTGGGATGCAGATCTGCTACGCTTCGGTGGCGTACCCCAGGAGCGATGGTCAGGCCGAACGCGCCAACACAGAGGTCCTGAGGGGCCTCAAGACCAGGACCTTCAAGAAGAAGCTCGAGGCCTGCGGCAGGGGCTGGCACGACGAGCTCCAGTCCGTGCCGTGGTCCATGTGCACCACCGCCACCAAGCCAACGGGTGAGACCCCATTCTTCCTTGTCTATGGAGCAGAAGCGGTTCTCCCTCACGAGGTCAGACATCGCTCCGCGCGGGTCCTGGCGTTCGATGAGGTGCAGCAGGACGCCATGCGGGGATGGACCTCGTGTTGGGGGAGGAACGCCGCCGTGAAGCCGCGCTATGAGCGGCAAGGTATCAGCAGGCGCTGCGGCGGTACCACTGCCGCAACATCCGCTCCAGGACGCTCGAGGTGGGTGACCTCGTCCTAAGGCGGGTGCTCTCCAGGGAAGGGCTGCATAAGCTCTCACCCATGTGGGAGGGCCCGTTTAGGGTCGCCCACGTCTCCAGGCCTGGCGCCGCGCACCTGGAGACGCAGGACGGGGTACCCATCCAGAACGCCTGGAACATCCAGCACCTCCGGAAGTTCTACCCATGAAGAAAGGCCCAGCGCCTGTGAAGAAGGCCCAGTGCCTGTGAAGGTCTCTGCTCGTGACACTCTTACGTAATAATGAGTGGGGCTGTACACGCCCCGGAGTCTCAGGAGTGCCACCCTCGGGCCTCGGAGGCTCCCTCCCACGTCCTAGTGGCAGCACTTAGCTCCGCGCTGGTGAGAAGACTTGAAGACTAGACTAGGTGCCGGACGCGGCTTTTCATTTGCTTTCCGTAGTTGGCTTGCCCCTCTTTAATTGAAGTTTGCTTCTGGTGTTCTCGGCTGATTTGGTTTCGTTGCCTTCTGCCTCTGTTTCCGTCTTCGGCTTGGCCTGTACTCTCTCTCGCATTCCTCACGAGGGGGCTGGACAGGTGCCCTCGTGAGCATTTTTCCTTCCCCCGTGAGCGTTTTTCCTTGTTCTGCCTTTCGTCTGATTTTCGTGAGGCACCCTCGTTCGAGCCCGCAAGCCGGCGCACCTCTCCTAATTCGTGCCCCATGGGTACCGCGATACAAAGCGCTGGGTCAAGGCCAGTGACGCCTGTGACCAAGGCTCGGGAAAACTCTAAGCCTCCTAACGAGTTTTTTGCAGTTTCTAAGCGCCTACCAGGCCAAGGGGGCCTCGACACACACCAGGAAGCGAGCACCTCGTGGAGAGGAGACTACTCCAAGTACGTCAAGCTAAGTTATCCTTACATAAAACGACGATGTTGCGACACAGCACATGGTCGATGGACATAGCATAATAATTGGGAAATCATGGTTTGTTGCACGCCCCTCCGGGGCCCCATACTAGTTTCTTTCTTAATACAGGAAGGAAAGGAAGAACGAGATAAAAGCGGCGCGTGCCCCCGTGGCAGACCGTGAAGGCGGGCTCTTGGCGCCGACCCGAACTCAGCCAGACCCCTACTCGCGCTTCACAGGGGTGCGGCGACGAGACGACCCGCTGCCACCTTCGAAGTGGGCGCGGCGGCTGGTCGTAACCACCACTGCTGGAGCTGTCGCCGGGGGAAGAGCCGCCGTAGCTGGATGAGACGCGGTCGACGCCAAGGGCGGGTTCGCCCTCATCCTCGTCACGACCATCGCCAAGGCCGAGCACCTCGTCGCTGTCGTTGACCTCGGGGCAGCACCCGGCGCGGCGACCATCTTCCCCAAACACCCTCACGTAGAGGGTCGCATCGCTGTCGTACTTGAAATGGAGGGTGCACCGCCTGTCCAGGCCGCGCGCGCAGGCAAACGTCTGCCAGCCACGGGCCAGGGCTATGTTGCCTGCGACGGAGACCTCAATCGCGACCCAGGAAGCCCTGCTGCAGCAGCCGTCCGCCTGCAGCCAGAGCCCGCCTGGACCTGCGGTCGGCAGCTCGTCGACGAAGAAGCGCGGAAGCTGAAGCCAGTTGCCGGCCGGGTTCTCCGACCAGACGACGAACTCCGGCAGCACCTCCGCCGAGTGGAAGCGCGTCCGGGGAGGCCACGCGACCACGTCACGTCTCCCTTCATCAACTAGGCTACCACGACTGGAGCGACCCCTGCCGTGCGAAGCGGCACTGCCGCGGCTGCGGGGGGGGGGGGGGCGGTGGGGGTTGCGGTGTGCTTGCGGGGACGGCCGCGTCCACTCTTGGGCGCCGGAGAGCCGGGCCCCTCGCGAGGGGCCTTCCCCTTCTCCGCGGCGGAGAACCTTTTCGACGACGCCATTGGTGTCTCTACTGGCAATGGAGCAAAGGGAGAGAAGCGAATGGAATGGGAAGAGATGGGCGACGGGGGCTCCGCCTGTTGGAAATATGCCCTAGAGGCAATAATAAAATGGTTATTATTGTATTTCCTTGTTCATGATAATTGTCTGTTGTTCATGCTATAATTGTATTAACTGGAAACCGTAATACATGTGTGAATACATAGACCACAACATGTCCCTAGTAAGCCTCTAGTTGACTAGCTCGTTGATCAATAGATGGTTATGGTTTCCTGACCATGGACATTGGATGTCATTGATAACGGCATTACATCATTAGGAGAATGATGTGATGGACAAGACCCAATCCTAAGCATAGCACAAGATCGTGTAGTTCGTTTGCTAGAGCTTTTCTAATGTCAAGTATCATTTCCTTAGACCATGAGATTGTGCAACTCCCGGATACCATAGGAATGCTTTGGGTGTACCAAACATCACAACGTAACTGGGTGGCTATAAAGGTGCACTACAGGTATCTCCGAAAGTGTCTGTTGGGTTGGCACGAATCGAGACTGGGATTTGTCACTCCGTATGACGGAGAGGTATCTCTGGGCCCACTCGGTAATGCATCATCATAATGAGCTCAATGTGACTAAGGAGTTAGCCACGGGATCATGCTTTACGGTACGAGTAAAGTGACTTGCCGGTAACAAGATTGAACAAGGTATTGGGATACCGACGATCGAATCTCGGGCAAGTAACGTACCGATTGACAAAGGGAATTGTATACGGGATTGATTGAATCCTCGACATCGTGGTTCATCCGATGAGATCATCGTGGAACATGTGGGAGCCAACATGGGTATCCAGATCCCGCTGTTGGTTATTGACCGGAGAGTCGTCTCGGTCATGTCTGCATGTCTCCCGAACCCGTAGGGTCTACACACTTAAGGTTCGGTGACGCTAGAGTTGTAGAGATATTAGTATGCGGTTAACCGAAAGTTGTTCGGAGTCCCGGATGAGATCCCGGACGTCACGAGGAGTTCCGGAATGGTCCGGAGGTAAAGATTTATATATGGGAAGTCCTATTTTGGCCACCGGAAAATGTTCGGGATTTTTCGGTATTGTACCGGGAAGGTTCTAGAAGGTTCCGAAGTGGGGCCCACCTGCATGGGGGGACCCACATGAACGTGGGTAGTGGGGGCAAGGCCCCACACCCCTGGTCAAGGCGCACCAAGATCCCACCTTAGAAGGAATAAGATCATATCCCGAAGGGATAAGATCAAGATCCCTAAAAAAGGGGGATAACAATCGGTGGGGAAGGGAAATGATGGGATTTCTTTCCCCCACCTTTGCCAACGCCCCAATGGACTTGGAGGGCAAGAAACCAGCCCCCTCCACCCCTATATATAGTGGGGAGGCGCATGGGAGCAGCACCCCAAGCCCTGGCGCCTCCCTCCCTCCCGTGACACCTCTTCCTCCCCGCTTGCGCTTGGCGAAGCCCTGCCGGGATCCCGCTACTTCCACCACCACGCCGTCGTGCTGCTGGATCTCCATCAACTTCTCCTCCCCCCTTGCTGGATCAAGAAGGAGGAGACGTCCCCGCTCCGTACGTGTGTTGAACGCGGAGGTGCCGTCCGTTCGGCGCTAGGATCATCGGTGATTTGGATCACGACGAGTACGACTCCATCAACCCCGTTCTCTTGAACGCTTCCGCGCACGATCTACAAGGGTATGTAGATTCACTCCCCTCTCTCTCGTTGCTAGATGACTCCATAGATTGATCTTGGTGACACGTAGAAAATTTTAAATTTCTGCTACGTTCCCCAACAGTGGTATCAGAGCCAGGTCTATGCGTAGATTCTATGCACGAGTAGAACACAAAGTAGTTGTGGGCGATGATTTGTTCAATTTGCTTGCCGTTACTAGTCTTATCTTGATTCGGCGGCATTGTGGGATGAAGCGGCCCGGACCGACCTTACACGTACTCTTACGTGAGACAGGTTCCACCGACTGACATGCACTTGATGCATAAGGTGGCTAGCGGGTGTCTGTCTCTCCCACTTTAGTTGGATCAGATTCGATGAAAAGAGTCCTTATGAAGGGTAAATAGCAATTGGCATATCACCGTTGTGGCTTTTGCGTAGGTAAGAAACGTTCTTGCTAGAAACCCATAGCAGCCACGTAAAACATGCAACAACAATTAGAAGACGTCTAACTTGTTTTTGCAGGGTATGCTATGTGATGTGATATGGCCAAAAGGATGTGATGAATTATATATGTGATGTATGAGATTGATCATGTTCTTGTAATAGGAATCACGACTTGCATGTCGATGAGTATGACAACCGGCAGGAGCCATAGGAGTTGTCTTAATTTATTGTATGACCTGCGTGTCAATGAAAACGCCATGTAATTACTTTACTTTATTGCTAACCGTTAGCCATAGTAGTAGAAGTAATAGTTGGCGAGACAACTTCATGAAGACACGATGATGGAGATCATGATGATGGAGATCATGGTGTCATGCCGGTGACGAAGGTGATCATGCCGCGCCTCGAAGATGGAGATCAAAGGCGCAAGATGATATTGGCCATATCATGTCACTTTATGATTTGCATGTGATGTTTGTCATGTTTACATCTTATTTGCTTAGAACGACGGTAGCATAAATAAGATGATCCCTCACTAAAATTTCAAGAGATGTGTTCCCCCTAACTGTGCACCGTTGCGAAGGTTCGTTGTTTCGAAGCACCACGTGATGATCGGGTGTGATAGATTCTAACGTTCGCATACAACGGGTGTTGACGAGCCTAGCATGTACAGACATGGCCTCGGAACACAAGCAAAACACTTAGGTTGACTTGACGAGCCTAGCATGTACAGACATGGCCTCGGAACACAAGAGACCGAAAGGTCGAACATGAGTCGTATAGTAGATACGATCAACATGGAGATGTTCACCGATGATGACTAGTCCGTCTCACGTGATGATCGGACACGGCCTAGTCGATTCGGATCATGTATCACTTAGATGACTAGAGGGATGTCTATCTAAGTGGGAGTTCATTAAATAATCAGATGAACTTAATTATCATGAACATAGTCAAAAGGTCTTTGCAAATAATGTCGTAGCTTACGCTTTAGTTCTACTAAGATATGTTCCTAGAGAAAATTTAGTTGAAAGTTGATAGTAGCAATTATGCGGACTGGGTCCGTAAACTGAGGATTGTCCTCATTGCTGCACAGAAGGCTTATGTCCTTAATGCACCGCTCGGTGTGCTGAACCTCGAGCGTCGTTTGTGGATGTTGCGAACATCTGACATACACGTTTTGATGACTACGTGATAGTTCAGTGCGTAATGTTGAACGGTTTAAAATTGTGGCACCAAAGACGGTTTTGAAACGTCGCAGAACATATGAGATGTTCCAAAGACTGAAATTGGGATTTCAGACTAGTGCCCACGTCAAGAGGTATGAGACCTCTGACAAGTTTCTTAAGCCTGCAAACTAAGGGAGAAAAGCTCAATCGTTGAGCATGTGCTCAGATTGTCTGAGTACTACAATCACTTGAATCGAGTGGGAGTTAATCTTCCAGATGAGATAGTGATGGTTCTCCATAGTCACTGCCACCAAGCTATTAGAGCTTCGTGATGAACTATAACATATCAGGGATAGACATGATGATCCTTGAGCAACTCGCGATGTTTGACACCGCGAAAGTAGAAATCAAGTAGGAGCATCAATTGTTGATGGTTAGTAAAACCACTAGTTTCTAGAAGGGCAAGGGCAAGAAGGGATACTTCATGAAACGGCAAATCAGTTGCTGCTCTAGTGAAGAAACCCAAGGTTGAACCCAAACCCGAGACTAAGTGCTTCTGAAATGAGGGGAACGGTCACTGAAGCAGAACTACCCTAGATACTTCGTAGATGAGAAGGCTGGCAAGGTCGACAGAAGTATATTGGATATACATTATATTAATGTGTACTTTACTAGTACTCCTAGTAGCACCAGGGTATTAGATACCGGTTCGGTTGCTAAGTGTTAGTAACTCGAAATAAAAGCTGCGGAATAAACGGAGACTAGCTAAAGGTGAGATGACGATATGTGTTGGAAGTGTTTCCAAGGTTGATGTGATCAAGCATCGCATGCTCCCTCTACCATCGAGATTGGGGTTAAACCTGAATAATTGTTATTTGGTGTTTGCGTTGAGCATAGACATGATTGGATTATGTTTATCGCAATACGGTTATTCATTAAAGGAGAATAATGGTTACTCTGTCTATTTGAATAATACCTTCAATGGTCTTGCACCTAAAATGAATGGTTTATTGAATCTCGATCGTAGTGATACACATGTTCATGCCAAAAGATATAAGATAGTAATGATAGTACCACATACTTGTGGCACTGCCACTTGAGTCATATTGGTATAAAACGCATGAAGAAGCTCCATGTTGATGGATCTTTGGACTCACTCGTTTTTGAAAAGATTGAGACATGCGAACCATGTCTATTAGTATATATGCATGAAGAAAGTCCATACAGATGGATCATTTGGACTCACTTGATTTTGAATCACTTGAGACATGCAAATCATACCACATGGGCAAGATGACTGAAAGGCCTCGTTTTCAGTAAGATGGAACAAGAGAGCAACTTGTTGGAAGTAATACATTTGATGTGTGCAGTCCAATGAGTGCTGAGGCACGCAGTGGATATCGTTATGTTCTTACTTCACAGATGATTTGAGTAGATGCTGAGAATATTTACTTGATGAAACACAAGTCTGAATTATTGAAAGGTTCAAGTAATTTCAGAGTGAAGTTGAAGATCGTCGTGACAAGAGGATAAAATGTCTGTGATATGATCATAGAGATGAATATCTGAGTTACGAGTTTGGCACACAATTAAGAAATTGTGGAAATTGTTTCACGACTAATACCGCCTGGAACACCATATTGTGATGGTGTGTCCGAACATCATAACTGCACCCTATTGGATATGGTGCATACCATGATGTCTCTTATCGAATTACAACTATCGTTTATGGGTTAGGCATTAGAGACAACCGCATTCACTTTAAATAGGGCACCACGCAATTCCGTTGAGACGACACCGTATGAACTATGGTTTAGAGAAACCTAAGCTGTCGTTTCTTAAAAGTTTGGGGCTGCGACGCTTATGTGAAAAAGTTTCAGGCTGATAAGCTCGAACCCAAAGCGGATAAATGCATCTTCATAGAATACCCAAAACAGTTGGGTATACCTCCTATTTCAGATCTGGAAGCAAAAGTGATTGTTTCTAGAAACGGGTCCTTTCTCGAGGAAAAGTTTCTCTCGAAAGAATTGAGTGGGAGGATGGTGGAGACTTGATGAGGTCATTGAACCGTCACTTCAACTAATGTGTAGCAGGGCACAGGAAGTTGTTCCTGTGGCACCTACACCAATTGAAGTGGAAGCTTATGATAGTGATCATGAAACTTCAGATCAAGTCACTACCAAACCTCATAGGACGACAAGGATGCGTACTACTTCAGAGTGGTACGTAATCCTGTCTTGGAAGTCATGTTGCTAGACAACAATGAACCTACGAGCTATGGAGAAGCGATGGTGGGCCCGGATTCCGACGAATGGCTTGAGGCCATAAAATCCGAGAGGATCCATGTATGAAAACAAAGTATAGACTTTGAAAGAACTACTTGATGGTCGTAAGGCTGTTGGGTACAGATGGATTTTAAAGGGAAGACAGACAATGATGGTAAGTGTCACCATTAAGAAAGCTCGACTTGTCGTTAAGATGTTTTCCGGCAAGTTCAAGGAGTTGACTGCGATGAGACTTTCTCACTCGTAGCGATGCTAAGAGTCTGTTAGAATTATATTAGCAGTTACTGCATTATTTATGAAATCTTGCAGATAGGATGTCAAAACATTGTTTCCTCGACGATTTTCTTGAGGAAAGGTTGTATGTGATACAACCAGAAGGTTTTGTCAATCCTGAAAGATGCTAACAAGTATGCAAAGCTCCAGCAATCCTTCTAAGGATTGGAGTAAGCATCTCGGAGTTGGAATGAACGCTTTGATGAGATGATCAAAGATTTTGGGTTTATACAAAGTTCATGAGAAACTTGTATTTCCAAAGAAGTGAGTGGGAGCACTATAGAATTTTTGATGAGTATATGTTGTTAACATATTGTTGATCAGAAATGATGTAGAATTTCTGGAAAGCATCCAGGGTTATTTGAAAAGTGTTTTTAATGGAAAACCTGGATTAAGCTACTTGAACATTGAGCATCAAGATCTATAAGGATAGATCAAAAACGCTTAATAGTACTTTCAAATGAATACATACCGTGACAAGATTTTGAAGGAGTTCAAAATAGATCAGCAAAGAAGGAGTTCTTGGCTGTGTTACAAGGTGTGAGTATTGAGTAAGACTCAAGACCTGACCACGGCAGAAGAAAGAGAAAGGACGAAGGTCGTCCCCTATGCTTTAGACGTAGGCTCTACAATATGCTATGCTGTGTACCGCACCTGAAGTGTGCCTTGCCATGAGTTAGTCAAGGGGTACAATAGTGATCCAGGAAGGGATCACATGACAGCGGTCGAACTTATCCTTAGTATCTAGTGGACTAAGGAATTTTCTCGATTATGGAGGTGGAAAGGGGGTTCGTCGTAAAGGGTTACGTCGATGCAAACTTTGACACTAATCCGGATGACTCTGAGTAGTGAACCGGATTCGTATAGTAGAGCAGTTATTTGGAATAGCTCCAAGTAGCGCGTGGTAGCTGCATCTACAAGATGACATAGAGATTTGTAAAGCACACACGGATCTGAATGTTGCAGACCCGTTGACTAAAACCTCTCTCGTAAGCATAACATGATCAAACCCTAGAACTCATTGAGTGTTAATCACATGGTGATGTGAACTAGATTATTGACTCTAGTAAACTCTTGGGTATTAGTCACATGGCGATGTGAACTTTGAGTGTTAATCACATGGTGATGTGAACTAGATTATTGACTCTAGTGCAAGTGGGAGACTGTTGGAAATATGCCCTAGAGGCAATAATAAAATGGTTATTATTGTATTTCCTTGTTCATGATAATTGTCTGTTGTTCATGCTATAATTGTATTAACTGGAAACCGTAATACATGTGTGAATACATAGACCACAACATGTCCCTAGTAAGCCTCTAGTTGACTAGCTCGTTGATCAATAGATGGTTATGGTTTCCTGACCATGGACATTGGATGTCATTGATAACGGGATCACATCATTAGGAGAATGATGTGATGGACAAGACCCAATCCTAAGCATAGCACAAGATCGTGTAGTTCGTTTGCTAGAGCTTTTCTAATGTCAAGTATCATTTCCTTAGACCATGAGATTGTGCAACTCCCGGATACCGTAGGAATGCTTTGGGTGTACCAAACGTCACAACGTAACTGGGTGGCTATAAAGGTGCACTACAGGTATCTCCGAAAGTGTCTGTTGGGTTGGCACGAATCGAGACTGGGATTTGTCACTCCGTATGACGGAGAGGTATCTCTGGGCCCACTCGGTAATGCATCATCATAATGAGCTCAATGTGACTAAGGAGTTAGCCACGGGATCATGCGTTACGGTACGAGTAAAGTGACTTGCCGGTAACGAGATTGAACAAGGTATTGGGATACCGACGATCGAATCTCGGGCAAGTAACGTACCGATTGACAAAGGGAATTGTATACGGGATTGATTGAATCCTCGACATCGTGGTTCATCCGATGAGATCATCGTGGAACATGTGGGAGCCAACATGGGTATCCAGATCCCGCTGTTGGTTATTGACCGGAGAGTCGTCTCGGTCATGTCTGCATGTCTCCCGAACCCGTAGGGTCTACACACTTAAGGTTCGGTGACGCTAGAGTTGTAGAGATATTAGTATGCGGTTAACCGAAAGTTGTTCGGAGTCCCGGATGAGATCCCGGACGTCACGAGGAGTTCCGGAATGGTCCGGAGGTAAAGATTTATATATGGGAAGTCCTATTTTGGCCACCGGAAAATGTTCGGGATTTTTCGGTATTGTACCGGGAAGGTTCTAGAAGGTTCCGAAGTGGGGCCCACCTGCATGGGGGGACCCACATGAACGTGGGTAGTGGGGGCAAGGCCCCACACCCCTGGTCAAGGCGCACCAAGATCCCACCTTAGAAGGAATAAGATCATATCCCGAAGGGATAAGATCAAGATCCCTAAAAAAGGGGGATAACAATCGGTGGGGAAGGGAAATGATGGGATTTCTTTCCCCCACCTTTGCCAACGCCCCAATGGACTTGGAGGGCAAGAAACCAGCCCCCTCCACCCCTATATATAGTGGGGAGGCGCATGGGAGCAGCACCCCAAGCCCTGGCGCCTCCCTCCCTCCCGTGACACCTCTTCCTCCCCGCTTGCGCTTGGCGAAGCCCTGCCGGGATCCCGCTACTTCCACCACCACGCCGTCGTGCTGCTAGATCTCCATCAACTTCTCCTCCCCCTTGCTGGATCAAGAAGGAGGAGACGTCCCCGCTCCGTACATGTGTTGAACGCGGAGGTGCCGTCCGTTCGGCGCTAGGATCATCGGTGATTTGGATCACGACGAGTACGACTCCATCAGCCCCGTTCTGTTGAACGCTTCCGCGCGCGATCTACAAGGGTATGTAGATGCACTCCCCTCTCTCTCGTTGCTAGATGACTCCATAGATTGATCTTGGTGATACGTAGAAAATTTTAAATTTCTGCTACGTTCCCCAACACCGCCCCCCTCTCTATTTATAGCAGGGGAAGGCCAACCAGCGCCCCCCACGATCATAGGTAATGATGGTTTTTCCTTGCATGCAGCAGGGACTCATCAAATCAGGCAGTTGGCGAGGCAGTGTGGGGAAGCGGAGACGCCCACGTCCAATCAACGGCCACGCGTCGACCAAGGCCGCATGCTGTTGGGGCCCGCGGCGCTCCGCACTTGGCTTCACCTCGAAGCCAAGTCCGAGCGCGCCTTGGGCCCGGGGGCTACTATCGGCGTTCTGGGAACAGGGGTCCCCAGACTTGCCTGCCTGCGGCCCACGGCATGGCTCTGCGAGCGGGCCCGTACGGCCCATCTTCACCAACGAGCATTCAAGAACCTCGCGAGGGGCCAAGCCTCACGAGGCGGACGACACAAGACCTCCCCGGGAGCGGCCTCCCCAGGCTGGCTCGCGAGGGGCGGAGAGATCAAGGCAGGGCAAACCTCACGAGGTTCCAATGACGTGAGCCATGACGATCGAGACCAGGCGGGCACCAGGCGGGCGCCAGCGCGCATAGTGTCCTTGTTTCCTCTTTGGTGCTAAGGAGGCAAGCACATGCGAGGAGTATCGAGGCGTCAAGAAAAGGTTTCCATATCGGTGTAACGAGACCAAGACCAGCAAGACGGCAAGACGGAGGTCATCATGGAGCCCAAGACAGCGTCACCACCAGAGCCTTTGGCAGGCGAAGACTACTTTTGTCAGGATAAGCTGTACTAGCTGTCCCCTTTCAAATTGGCCGTTGTTGGCTCCCTTCCCGCTCAATATTTGGGAAGAGGACCAGGGCCTCTATAAATAGGGCTATCCACCACAGTAGAGAGCATCGGATCCTCACCTACCAGAACTCATCTGGAGCGATCCTCATCCATACACCAGCACACCAGGCACAAGAACACCTCTCCTCATGAGGCTGTTCTTCCCCTTGTACTGTTCATCCTCAGCCCAAGAGGCAATCCACCACCACCACACTGGAGTAGGGTATTACACCACAACGGTGGCCCGAACCAGTATAAATCTTGTGTCCTCGTGTTCTTTGGGTTCGGCGAGTTAGTCTGTGAGTTCATGAAGCTTGTGAGGGCGTGATCGGTGAGGGGGAGATCTCCGCGCGCACCCCAGTGTTCGAACCTTAAGGGTTTTGCCGGAACCCGAAATCTGGCAATGTCCTCCTCTGACGTCTCAATGTAGTCGTCAAGATACCGATCATCATCGGAGTCCCAGGGCAACGCTGCTCCTAGCTTGATGTTGAATTGAGCGGCCGCCTTCCGCGTATGCCTATCCTTGCGATAGGCGGCTCGCTTCGCCCTCCTCTTCTTCCTCTCCGCCCTCCTTTGCACGCAGAACTCGCGCTTGTTGATGATGTCCTGCGGGAAGCGTTGGTGTCGTTGTCAAAACCGGCCGATCTCGGGCAGGGGGTCCCGAACTTGCGTATGAGGATCGAAGGTAATGGGAGACAAAGGGGACACGATGTTTACCCAGGTTCGGGCCCTCTTAATGGAGGTAATACCCTACTTCCTGCTTGATTGACTTTGATGAGTATAGGGGTTACACGAGTTGATCTACCTCGAGATCGTAATGGCTAAACCCTAGATGTCTAGCCTGTATGATTATGATGGCCTCTGTGGACTAATCCCTCCGGTTTATATAGACACCAGAGGGGCCTAGGGTTGTACAGAGTCGGTTTACATAGAAAGGAAATTATACATCCGACCATTAAGCTTGCCATCCACGCATAAGAGAGCCCCAACCGGACACGGGGGAAAGTCTTCTACCTTGTATCTTCACGGCCCATCACTCCGGCCCATATCAAATAGCCCGGACACCCGAGGACCCCTTAGTCTAGGACTCCCTCAGTAGCCCCTGGACCAGTCTTCAATGACGATGTGTTCGGCACGCAAATTGTCTTCGGAATTGCAAGGCGTGTCTTCTCCGCATACAAAGCAGTCTTCTGAACAAGAGAACTATATCTGGCTCTATGTAATAGTCACAACCCTCAACCACAAGGATACAATACTTAATAAGGTATACCCAACGACGGCCTTTTCGGTGAAACGTCGCGTCTGGCCTCTTTAGTATTTTGAGCTGTTTTTTGGCCTCCCACTTCGGGTTTCGGGACGCAGCCACTATTGACACGTCTTGTCAAAGCAGAGATCGTGCCCCCTTATTGCGGGATTTTCATCAATACGGGTCTGGGTAATCCAACTGTGCCATACGCATGGCCCCTTGGGAATAGGTGAGTTTTAAGGCCAGTGGGGGGCGCTTGATATTTTCCGCCTATATAAGCAGATAAAGATCCATCTTTTTACCCCACACCTTGTTTCTTCCTCAGCCTTCCCTTCCTCGATCTCCAGCGCCCAAGCCTCAACCTTTCCCACCGCCAAACTCTCCTAGCCATGTCCGGATCCGGTTCTCAGGGCAAGTGGGTGGCCTCCTCCATCATGAAGAAGGACATTAAGGAGCTCCGGGAGGCGAAGTATTTAACCGCGGAAATCGCACACAGGCTCCCGGCCAAAGGGAAAATCATCCCTACACCAGAGCCCGGCGAGAGGGTTGTATTCATCCCTCACTTTCTCTGTGGCCTAGGGTTCCACTTCACCCCTTTGTCCGCGGATTGATGTTCTATTACGGGCTAGATTTCCACGATCTAGCCCCAAACTCCTTCCTTCACATCTCGGCATTCATCGTCGTGTGTGAGGCGCTCCTCCGCATTCCACCCCACTTCGGCCTGTGGCTCAAAGTTTTCAATGTGAAGCCGAAGGTGGTTGACGGGCAACACACCGACTGCGGCGGCACCATGGTGAGCAAACTCCCCAACACCACTTGGCCCAAGGGAGCCTTCGTGGAGATCGTGAAGGTGTGGCAGCAAGAGTGGTTTTACATCACCGAGCCTCGCGGTAACAAATGGGCGGCCGCCCCGGAATTTAGATCTGGGCCTCCCATGCAGCTCGCGTCTGGGACCAACAAGGGTCTGGACTGGGGGTCGACCGATGAAGTGATGACGCTGCAAAAGCGCATCAAGAGTATGATAAAGAAACACACCAGTCTCACTGACGTGATTCAGGTGATGCTCTTCCGACGGATCCTCCCATGCCAACGCCGACCTCTCCGCATGTGGCAGTTTAATCCGGATAGCCCTCGGACCCTGCAGCATTTCTTCGGCACAACACACGAAGAGATCTGGAAACTGCTTTTTAAAGCCCAGAAGTCATGGCCGGAGAAGACCGAAGATATTGGTCTTGACAGCGTGCATCTAGCTACTGAGGTAAGCCTCTTACTTTCGAACATAATTTCGATCCATAAGTCAAGGGGTATACTGAGACACCTATTCCTCATTCAGGGCTGGATAGCTAAGGCGGAGCGGATCAGGTGTCCGGCGTCGCTACCATAAAACCCAGCCACTCCCCTATTAGCGAGGATGCTGATCCTGGCGCCGTATGAGGCGCCAGAGAAGAAGGCCAAGGAGCCCAAAGGTGGCGTCCGCCGAAAAGGCATTTCAGACTCTATGTCTGAAGACGCCGAAGCTCACTCCTCCCACTAGGGAGACGAAGACGATGAGGAGGAGGAAGAAGAGAGCAATTCCCCCCTAAGGGGAGGAAGAAGAAAAGGGCGACCTCTACAGACCCAGGAGCGGAGGTGTCCAAGAGGGAGAAAATATCCCTCTCGGATGGTTCGGATTCGGACGCCGAAGCCCTCCCTGAATGGCACCCCATATCGAAGCCCCTGGCCGCATCGTAAGTACCCAAGGATACTATGCGTATGTCTGGTTTCATAATCGTGACTCTAACATATTTGTTTTGTGTGCCTTAGTCCGGCCCGCGATCTTCCCCAATCATCTTCTTCGGGGAATTCGCTATAGCCGGGGATGGTGGAGAGCGAGACGCCTCCACGAGCCTCCCCGCCAACCGCTATGGACGACACCGAAGTGTTGTCTCGAAAAGCCTTTTCAGGCCATGGGAGCTGCGGGAGGCCGTCAAGATGGCGCCAGAGGGTAAAACCTCAGCTGCCGAGAGCATGGGGGAACCAACCCCTATGGAGACTGACGACGGGGGCCATGACCAATCTGGCCCCCAACCGAACACCATTTTGGAGACCAGTATAGTTCCAGAGTCGAGCGGGCAGCCCCCTTTGAAGGAGGGGGAGTGCCGAGTCCACCGACAACCCCCATTAATCCGGAGGCGCCGAACACCCTGACGGAAGCACTTCGACGTGCTTCTATCATGGAGGAGCACCATACCCTGATGGGTTCGGTGGTTGAGAAGATTCAGTCCGCCAAGAGCGGGCTGAATGGAGCCTTTACCAGCCTACTAACAGGATTTGAGGTATGCGACGTAAGACACATTTTATATGAAAAAACTTGTGCTTGTATACAGATAGTAGCCCCTGGACTATGTTCGGTTTTGAAAAAAGCCGAACAGAGGATCAAATGAATATCGCAGAAGGTGACGTACATATCTATTAAATGTACAAGCTTCCCAGTTGGCGGCGACTGCCCAGGCCACTGATGTTTCCGAGCTCAAATGGAAGCTGAAACTGGCCGATGATGACCTTGACCGTATTAACAAGCGGTTCGATGAGGAGCAAGGTAGGTACTTGTACGATTAAAATTGTATTCAAGTGTGGAGTTTTAAGCTAACACACTTTCTTGTGTAAATGATTTGCAGGTAGTGCGGCCGAGGTTGAGACTCTCAAGGGCGCCCTGTTGCAAGCCCAAGAGCAGGCAAGAGTTAGTGGAGCGGCAGCTGATAAAGCGGCTGCAGATTTGAAGGCCGAGCAGGCCACCCGCCGCCAGTATGAGGAGAGGGTGACAGAGGTCGAGCAAGAGCTCGAGGATGCTGCCCGCAAGTGTGAGGCCTTGGAGAAGGAGAATAAGGCTCAAGCAGTCGAACTCTCCAAGGCTCTTCAAGAGGCCAGGGAGGCGCGGACTGAGTCCCGGGCGGCTCGCGAGGAGATCAAGCAGGCTGAGCAGATAGCGGCTAGTAAGCCTTTTCTTTTGCAGAGTAAATTCGGCAGTCAAGAATATGCCCCGCTTACTCGATTGTGGAGTTCTCTAGATGTGTTTGCGGATCTTCCGGGGAGATCCGCTGACGCTGCGAAGTTTTTCCGGGCCCAAGAGGGGAACACGACGGAGGAACTCTCCTGGTCACAGTACCTGGCACCTGAGTGTCCAGCGCTATTGAACGACCAGATGATGCAGCTGGCGGAGCTGCATAGGATGTCTGGACTGGCCATGAAGGACATCATAGTCTGGCTATGGCCAGCCGAACCCACTCCTGGCAGCTACTTCGGCTTGGTCAGGCGCCTTACCGACGCCCTATCGCGAATTGAAGCTGTTAAGCGCTCCTCGTGTATTGAGGGTGCCCGAATGGCCTTTACCCGTGTCAAGATGCATTGGGCAAAGATGAAGGCCGCGTCGTAGCAGTTGAAGGACCGCCCGAAGGCAAGGACTATCGCAAGCCGGAGCGCTATTTTGAAGATGTCCTAGAAGGAGCCCGTTTAATAGAGGGTCAATGCTCGAAGGATATGATATTTGAATGAATGTATCCGGGCTGACCAGACTTTGTGTTTATCTCAAATTATTTTCCTCCTATGCGGCCGTTTTTGTATTAGAAAGTTTTCCAGTCGTCGGCTTTAGCCCCCACATAGGTACTACGGGGGTGTTCGGAGTAGCACATGACCACACTTGTTCCAATGCCTTGGTCCGTAAAGGAGGTGATCGTGCGGCGAACTAGGCAATCAGACTATGCGGCTTTACCACTCTCACTTAGCCATAGGAGTTTGACAATAGGATTATAGGCGTAGCCCCTGGTTTTGTTCGGCTATCCGAACTTGGGTGCTTTAGACGCCTGACCGGGTGGTGGCCAATCCTTCGTATAATATGGAAAAAATCACGAAAGATTTAATAAGTCATCGAACCGCCGACCAGCTCTCGCTATGTCATGACAGTCAGTTTTTGGCTTTCTCTACTGAGGTGTTTTGACCGGACGAACCAGAAACACAATCGCAGTAGTTCTCCCTTTACTACCTTAGCCGAACAAGCGGAACATAAGGTGGTAACTGAAAGTGCTAGTTATCGACTAGAGGGGGGGGGGGGGTGAATAGGCGATTTTTATGAAAGTCTTCAAAACACGAGGGCTTTGAAGACAAACAGTAGAAATGAACCTATTGATATGCAGCGGAAGGTAGACTACACTAGACAAGCCATAGTCAAGTAAGCAACAAAGTGAGAGCACGAAGACTATCAGCAGCTAGGTAGTATGGATCAGGATGGAAGATAGTATGAAGCCAAACAACAAACAGTCTTCACACAGTGAAGACAATCAGATCATGCAAGCAGGCAATGACTTCATGAAGACAAACTGTAAGTAAAGGGAAGCGAAGGATAGAACCAGTTGCTTGGTGAAGACAAGGATTTGGTAGACCAGTTCCAGTTGCTGTGACAACTGTACGTCTGGCTAGGGAGGCTGAGATTTAACTCAGAAGACCGCGTCTTCACCTTATTCCCCTTGAGCAAAGAACACTTAGTCCTCGCCCAATCACTCTGGTAAGTCTTCAAGGTAGACTTCCAAACCTTCAGAGACTTCGTTCACTGGCAATCCACAATGGCTCTTGGATGCTCAGAACGCGACGCCTAACCGGCCGGAGGATTCACAGTCCTCAAGTGTAACAAGTCTTCAGATCACACGAACAGAAAGACTTCAGTGATGCCTAACACTCTTTGGCTCTGGGTGTTTTGGGCTTTGTCCTCACAAGGATATCTCTCTCAAATGCTTCGGAGGTGGGTTGCTCTCAAACGACAAAAGCCGTGCACTAACTCTGAGCAGCCACCAATGTATGGTGTAGGGGGTGGGCTATTTATAGCCAGGAGGCAACCCAACCTGATTTGTCTGAATGACCCTGGGTCACTAAGGAACTGACATGTGTCCAATGGTCAGATTTCAAACACACGCGACAGCTTGACTTGGGCTACAAGTATAGCGGACTCATCCAGCTCTGGATAAGATTTGCTCTCATTGTCTTCGCTCGAAGACATAGGATTTCGTTGAGCATCACATCAGTCACTCTGACTTTGTTCACTTGGATCCCACTTAACAGTACAGTGGTTCCTATGACTCAACAAAGAAGAAAAGGAAACTACGAAACAACTATTTCTTCACACTCCATAGTCTTCATGTGAGTGTCTTCTGATGTCATAATCTTCACTGTGAATATCTTCACAGACCACCATTGTCTTCAATGTCTTCACACATTTTTAGGGGTCATCTCTAGTAGGTAAACTGAATCAATAAGGGACTACTACCTGTGTTATCCTGCAATTCTCACAAACACATTAGTCCCTCAACCAAGTTTGTCGTCAATACTCCAAAACCAACTAGGGGTGGCACTAGATGCACTTACAATCTCCCCCATTTTGGTGATTGATGACAAACTGGTTGAAGTTTTTAACAGGGATAAAAGTATGTGAAAGTTAAGGATTAAGGCATTGTCTTTATAAGTAGCAAAAGGCTCCCCGTGAAGATGTGCATATAAGTAGTTTGATTTCGAATGCAAATGCACATGGCAGGTTTTACTTTGTGGAGATCCTCTTCAACTTATGAAGACAATTCATCATGCATATAAAGATAACAAAGATAATGACATGCATAATGAAAAATGGACGTCTGCGGAATGGCTTCATGCGGAATTTATCATCGCATCACAAGGTAGCAGAAAAAGTAGCAGACAAACATCGAGTTTAAGTGTTACAACTCAAATTACCAAATGTTTCAAAAGACGAGAGTTCAAAAGACTTAGCAAAAATAATGCAACCAACATAGGGACCCGCTTGAAGACTATCAACTCATAAGCTTCTCCCCCTTTTGTCAGTAATGACCAAAAAGGTTTGAAGACATAGAGTATCTACTCATTCCCATCAGGAGTGGATGATGGAGCAGGGTCGACGTTGGAGTTTGGTGGTCCAGACGGGCCTGACGCAGAATCCAGATGCAGTGCAGCCATGGTTGGTGAAGTGGCGTCGTCTTCTTCATCGACGACTCTCGCAACAACTGTTGCAGCTGAAGATGAATGTTCATAATCTTCAATAGACGGTGTGCGATGAGATCTTGCATTTGGTGGAGGCCTGGAATCAAACTTGAAATTCTCTGTGAAGCCATCTTCGCGCAGATCGTCTTTAGGACGGAGCATTGTGAGGCTCTTCCAGGACTACCGACAGGCTTCATGTGCAACAAACGAGTTCTTGGTGGCCAAGTTGCGAATGCGATTGACATCCACCAAGATACTCTGCATCTGACGCTTTAGGCAGTCATGATGCTTATCCTGCTTCTGATGCAACGCCACAAGAGGCTCTCGGTCATTGAGTACACGAGATCACTTCCGAGGCCTTTGGGCAATAGTGCTTGCAGTTGCTTCAGTGTTGGCACGATGTGGCACTCTCATGTTTCCAGCCAGAGGATAAGCGGGTGTTGCAGCATTGGGGACAAGAATTCCTTCAATTGGCTGCGAGAAGCTTTGATGTTCAGCATTCTGAAGATGTAGGGGCTTCTTGGCAGGCTCGGGGTAGATGGCTTCAATAGGCAGATCAACCTCAAGCAGAAAAACAATGTGGTTGCATGCTGACGGCTGATAGTCAATGGTGGAATGAAGCTTGATCAGGCACATCACCCATGGAGCATAGAACTTCAGGCCAAACGGATCAATCCCAAAAGCAGCTAGTTGTCTGACGAAGAAATCCTAGGTGTTGAATCTGATGCCATTGATGATATAGAATACCAAAGTCTTCATGGCTCCTTCAAGTTTAGCTTTAGAAGAATGTCCCTTGATCGGCCATAGAGTACGGCTCAGAATATGGTATACTGTGCATGGCAAGTACTCGAGGTCCTTCACAAAGAACTCCTTTGGGTATTCAACATCTTGAGGCAATGGCTTCATCATACTGAGCATCTGACTCATGTTTGGTTCGGGCCTCTGAAAGATACTCTACAGTTCATCTCTATGAAGCTTACAAACAGGTTCGTATAACTCACCTGGAGTGGGCAGGGAAGTAAGCTTGATAATGTCTTGAGCTTTGGCTTCGTGATGTACATCACCTGACATCCACTCAAGGATTCATGTCTTCGGATCCCTGTTGTAGCTGCGAATATGGAGTGTGGCATAGAACTGCAGGAGAAGCTCTTCATTCTAGTGTTCTTTGTCAGTCACAAATGGCACAAGACCAACATCCCGAAAGTAGTCAAGAGATTCTTCAAGACACGACAGCCCAGCTATGGCTTCACAATCCAGACGCATGTGTGGAAAGATCCGCTCTTGATTGTAGAGGATGCACGACTAATAGCTTCGCTGCTGATAACTCCAGAATCTGTCGGAGGAGATCTTTGGTTTCGAATAATGATTCTTGGTGCTGTCAAAGAAGGTATTGTGCTCTCTGAAGCTGTGCACGCTGAAAGAACCCTGTGAAGTTGCAGCACCTGGAAGCCTTGGTAGCCTAGGCTTGGGCTTCTGAACTTGAGGCCTCTGCTCCACATGGTAATCATATTGTGGTCCTGGAGCAGTGGGTGGAACCATAAATTGGCCATCTGACAGTGACTAGTTGACCTTCACGATTTACTGCCTGTTCCATGGTGTGAGGCCTTGGAGGAGGAATAGAGCTATCCGAGATGATTGGTGTCACAGTGACTTCAGCATTCTCAGTGGCTTCAGGCTCCACATTGTCTTCAGCCATGACTGTGTCATTGGCTTCAGTGGTGTTGTTGGTGGTAGCCTCAGTGTTTTCAACCTCCATCTGTTCAAGAACTGGAGGGCCGGGCACAATCACATTCTCCTCGAGAACGACTTGATCAGTAGCTGGGGGTGTAGCAACTCTTTCTTCTTCACTTTCTTGTTTGTCTTCATCGGCTGATGCAGCCGGAATGTCTTCAACGACTTTGGCTTCAGACTCAGAGGCATTCGCAGGAGGGGTGGCTTCAGGAAACACTTGACGTGCGACTGAGCTTTGGTGCACTTCCCCTTCTAGAATGCTCGACATGGTGACTTGAGGCCTGGGGCCTTTGCGAAGCCTGCAAAATGTGGGCGACGCCCTTGGTGAAGGAGTGGTCTGTACCATGTAGTTGTCATCGTCAAGCACCGGAGTGGTGACTTGAGGTGGTGGTGTTCTTGGTGTCTCATCATGGACTGGGGTGTCTAGCTGTTGGCGCTCGACCCATGAGTCATCCTAAGCGATTGGCGTCAACGGACGACCAATGCTGATAAGTTCACTGCTCGTTGGAGCAGGCGATGATACCGATTGGGGCTCGAGCTGAGGAAGGACTACATCATCATCAACATTGTCTGCATGACCAATGTCTTCAGCTGTGATGGGATCAGCAGCTGGAACTTCTTCATTTTCTGTAGCCTCTGTGGAAGCAGGCTCATGGATCACAGGACGATGCTCTTGGTTGGTTGAAGTAGGAAGAGCAATGAATATAGGTTCACTAATGAGGGGCTCTGGGGCAGCAACACGATCTTTCTTTGAAGATTTTGTCTTCAATTTCTTCTTGGATGGAGCATCATCAGAAGTGTCTTTGTGCTTCTGCTTCCTGGCTTCGGCTTCAGATGCCCTTTGTTTTCTTCAGCTCTGAAGCTGCTGAGGTGACCTTAGGCTTCGTGCCAGTCATACTGGCAGGGAAGACAATGCGAGGTTCTTTCTGCCTTGGTGCTTCAGTTTGGGCCGCAGCAGACTTCTTCTTTTGCTTGGCAGCCATCCTGGGGTCGATGCCAAGACGCCCAAGTGCCTTTCGCTTCTCAGCTTCGAGCTTGAACACATTTCTGCGCAAAGTACTTCATGCGCTCTCGTGAGCCTTTTGCTTCTTCACGCTTCTTGTGTAATTGTTCCTTAAGATCATGCAGCATCTTCTTGAAGATCTGCACATCAGCCACACTGAGCTTGGCCATATTCTTCTTGAAATGCGCCTTCTCATAATCAATCTTGTTCTTGAGCTCGAAGATTTTCTGAGCCAAGGCCAACTCATTAGCAATGGCTCCGTGAAACGTGACACTTATGTCCACAGGCAGCAGAAGATCATCAATACTGATGCTCTGGTCATCAAACCACTCATCGATGAAGTTGTTCAGAATATCAACATCAAAGAGGGGCAAATCGTTGAAGATCTCCGCCTCTTGCTTGCTCTTGATCAGCATCAGAGCATACCTAGCACCGCGTATTGCCATGTTATGTTTTGTGATGCTTTGTTTCCTCCGTATTTACTGTTTCTTCCCCCTCTTCTTCTCCGGTTGACCCCGAGACAGGCGCTGATGCCGCTGAGTATGACTACGTCACCGACGACCCTTCTTCCTGTACAACAGAGCTTCCAGGCAAGCCCCCCCCCTTGATCACCAGATATCGCCTATTCTTCTCTATACTGCTTGCATTAGAGTAGTGTAGCATGTTACTGCTTTCCGTTAATCCTATCCTGATGCATAGCCTGTCATTGTTGCTACAGTTGTTACCCTTACCTGCTATCCTACTGCTTAGTATAGGATGCTAGTGTTCCATTAGTGGCCCTACACTCTTGTCCGTCTGCCATGCTATACCGCTGGGCCGTGATCACTTCGGGAGGTGATCATGGGTATATACTATATACATTATATACAT
The DNA here is from genome assembly GCF_018294505.1 of Triticum aestivum. Lineage (NCBI taxonomy): Eukaryota > Viridiplantae > Streptophyta > Magnoliopsida > Poales > Poaceae > Triticum > Triticum aestivum. The sequence goes on from NC_057796.1 coordinate 151,675,230, forward strand.
GACACATGTGGTGACTAAAGTCGGGTCGGCTCGAGGAGTACCCGCAAGTGATTCTGATGAGGGGGCTGAAAGGACAGGTGGTTCCACCCCGGTAGAGGTGGGCCTGGGTTCCTGACGGCCCCCGACTGTTACTTTATGGCGGAGCGACAGGGCAGGTTGAGACCACCCAGGAGAGAGGTGGGCCTGGCCCTGGTCGGCGTTCGCAGATACTTAACATGCTTAACGAGTTCTGGGTATTTGATCTGAGTCTGGCCATTTGGTCTATACGCACTAACCATCTACGCGGGAGTAGTTATGGGCATCCCGGCGTCGTGGTATCAGCCGAAGCTCTTTTTGACGTCAGCGACTGAGTGGCGCGTGCCGCATTGGACCGTAAGCTCGCGCTTGTATTAAGGGGGGCTAGGTCTGCTTCCGGCCGCGTACGCAACGTGTAGGTGTGCATAGGGCGATGGGCCCAGACCCCTGCGCGCATAGGGTTTAGACCGGCATGCTGACCTCTCTGTTGAGCCTAGGTGGGGCTGCGACGTGTTGATCTTACGAGGACGGGCATGACCCAGAAAAGTGTGTCCGGCCAAATGGGGTCGAGCGTGTTGGGTTATGTGGTGCACCCCTGCAGGGAAGTTTATCTATTCGAATAGCCGTGTCCCTCGGTAAAAGGACGACCCGGAGTTGTACCTTGACCTTATGACAACTAGAACCGGATACTGAATAAAATACACCCTTCCAAGTGCCAAATACAACCCGGTGATCGCTCTCTAACAGGACGACGAGGAGGGGATCGCCGGGTAGGATTATGCTATGCGATGCTACTTGGAGGACTTCAATCTACTCTCTTCTACATGATGCAAGATGGAGATGGCCAGAAGCGTAGTCTTCGACAGGATTAGCTATCCCCCTCTTATTCTGGCATTCTGCAGTTCAGTCCACTGATATGGCCCTTTACACATATACCCATGCATATGTAGTGTAGCTCCTTGCTTGCGAGTACTTTGGATGAGTACTCACGGTTGCTTTTCTCCCTCTTTTCCCCTTCCTATACCTGATCGTCGCAACCAGATGCTGGAGTCCAGGAGCTAGAGATCCCGGGGATGATTCTACATGGAGTTCGGCTTCGAGGAGTAGTTAGGAGGTCCCAGGCAGGAGGCCTTGCCTTTTTGATCGTTGTTACTTTTGTGCTAGCCTTCTTAAGGCAAACTTGTTTAACTTATGTCTGTACTCAGATATTGTTGCTTCCGCTGACTCGTCTATGATCGAGCACTTGTATTCGAGCCCTCGAGGCCCCTGGCTTGTATTATGATGCTTGTATGACTTATTTATGTTGTAGAGTTGTGTTGTGATATCTTCCCGTGAGTCCCTGATCTTGATCGTACACATTTGCGTGCATGATTAGTGTACGGTCAAATCGGGGGCGTCACAAGTTGGTATCAGAGCTGACTGCGTGTAGGAATCCCCCTTTCCAACTCCTTGGCCGAAGTTGAGTCTAGTCATTGTAAAACTTTTACTAACATGGCTGTGTGGCTTACGGGCCCACGTCACCATTGGGTGGTATTAGGATCTTTTACTCCTTGTCTATACTCCGGGGCTCTGATCTCTCTTCTATTCGGGTTAAGTGAATTTTGCTAAATCTAACATTAGGATCTCGTTATCACTTTCACCCGGAGAGCCCCTTACTACTGATGATCGTCCGCTGCCCGTGAAGACCCTGAAGATACTCTCCGCTGATAACCCAAGAACTTGTGTTCATCACTTTTGCAATTCCCTTTCATCGATAAACTCCTATGGATAACCACGTATACTCGTCATTCATACAATGTTTCCCAGTTGATCTTGCTATTACAAGATACCCCAAAATTCTCTCTGTTATTCTGAGAATCCTTTGAGCTTACTGCCTTGCTATTCTTTGTCACCTGAATACCCCTACGGATAATTCTCGCACTTACCGAGTATCCGCTCATCCCCAGTTGATTCAAGTATTTCACAAAAGTGTTCAAAATACCATTCGATCTTCCGAAAATCCTCAGGAGCCTTTTTGCTCTTGAAATTCTTGCTTACTTGCATTATGATTAATCTTAAGTCTCGTAATCTTATTGGCATCTCTTGTCATTATCATTTTGAGTCCGTTGATTCAATTTGTTGCGAATGCTCGCAATCCTCAATCAGAGCCTAGAATTCATCCTTCCGGCTCAGACGTCATTTGAACAGGAGCTGGTTCTCGACTAATCAAATTACTATCGATTGTATCCCTATGGCTATTCAACTTATCCATCCCTAATCAGAGCATTGCTTCGGATCCCTTGATTTGGAAATCATAATTCCTTTGCCTTTGAGCTTTGAGTTAGTCAGTTGTTTCTATAATCTGATCTCCTTTCCTTCTTCTTCCTCTAGTGGAGTACCGTTGCTCACGTCAGATCCCTTGTGGATCACCAGATCCTTTGTTGGATTTTATCCGACAGCGTCCTTCATATTCAATAAGCCTGTGAGCTTTTCCTCGGATACATAATGCCTTGGGTAAATTGTATCCTCTGCTTTGTCAACCATGCTCTACTATTGAGCTTGTGTTATTTACTCCTGAAGTTTGTAGTATATCTTTCTCCGATGCCCCGATGGGTTGAACCTATGCCTTCCTTAATCTGTGTGAACCCGAAAGATTTCGCGGGACATACTTATCTGGTATTGCACCAGGTAAAACTTTCGACAACTAATGTCATTATCAAAATACGAGAGGCGAATGGAAGGTTATGCATTGAAGAAGTGGGAGTCGACCTTGAACCTTTGTGTTCATGCCCATGGACACGATGTAGATCCTATCATGGAAGCTTCTGTGACACCCAAGTTTTTTATTTGGATTTTTCAAAAAAGATTTCTATTTTTGACTTGAGGGGAGCAATTTAAATTTTTCTTTAAGAGAACTCTCCCTCTCATATATTTTTCCTTATGGCAAAAGTTTTGTTTGGATTCACCCAAGATCTGCCTTTGGTCTTGGAAGTTCTTACTTTTCATTTGGACTCAAAACAAAATGTTTTTCATTTGGGAAAATAACTTCTGAAAATCTTTTTGAATTTGCACTATGGCTTTTGGAAAGTCCTTTACCACTTTCAACTTTCCCTTCTTACCATGACATTTGTGCAAATCCCCTCCCCAAATCCTTCCCTCACCTTTGGATCATGTTTTTCACCTAATCCAGCAAGTTGAACCTCCCCATGTGATTATTCCCATTCAAATTTCATTCAAACAAATTTCTGCCTTCTATTCTACCACTTGGAGATTTACAAAGGAACTCCATTTTCTGTTTGGACTTTTACCACCAAACTTCTTTCCCCTCCTAGTCCTTTGAACCCTCAACCTGGAACCATGAAGATCCACTAGTCTTCAGTTCAAAAATTTCAAACTACACCTGCTGCAAGTTTGGACCAGATTTGGCAAATTCGGTGAAATTCACTCAAAACCTTCTCCAAAAATTCCAAGAAAATTCAGGCAGCCCCTGGGTGCTTTGAGTGATCATCTCACCAAGTTACAGCTCCAGAAAAATTTATCTCATAGCCAAAACCTTCTGTCGAACACCTGCAGTGCACTGTCTTTGTCAAAGTTCAGAGATTCAGTTCAGTGCTCACTGTCGTTTTCTTCAGAGATGGACATCGATCTCGCCAGTGCCACCGCGTCGCCTTGCTCCTCGTCCTCGCCCCCTTGTTCCTACACCGCACGAGTGCCTGGCACCTTGCGGGCGTCGGCGACGAGCAGCAGAAGGTGCGCCACCCCGTGACCAACGCCGGCGGCGGCTTTGCGGGCGCCAGCGGGAGACACGCCGCCGACGACGCCACCCAGCGCCGCCCAAACCACCGGAGCTCGCCGCGTGGCCTTCCACTCCCCCGAACGCGCTGCCGCTCTCGTCGTGAACCGCAGGGCGCGGAGCGCGCTCTCTGCCGCCGTTGAGCCCGTGCGGTCACCTCACCGTGGACCGACGTCATTACGCCAAGACCGACCCCGTTTAGCTGCAAATCGAGTCCAGTAACATCCACTGATGCTGCCCGACCGCTCAAACCCCCTGCCAACCCACTGCTCTGCCGTAATCGCTCGCCGGAGATTCACCGTTCACGGCCATCCCGTCGATCTGCCTATAAATAGGGGCCCCGAGCTTCAACTCGAGCACCCACCAGCCCTGCACTCCCCCTAGAGCACGCCTAGCCACTTGAAGAGCCCCGAGGAGGTCTCCTTCCTCGACTCCGGCCGCCACGACCCGCCACGGGATCCAGCCCGATTCGCCCCCGTGTGTGCTCCTCCGCCTCCATTCTCGTGCCAGTAGCCTCACCTTGCATCCCTCTTTCTGACCCGCACTTCAATTTGAAGCTTGCAGCCCTCCACCGGAGTTCCCCATCCTCACCCGAGCCACCGTCCGCCGGAGAAAGTGTTGCCGTCGACATAGTGCTCCCCGTTGGACGAGTCCACCACCCACTGACGCGGAAGAGGACGCTGAAGCTCTTGGTACCCTCCGTTTCTCCTAACTCGCCGTGGTTCGACGCTGGCGTCCACCGCAGTCTTCGGGCGCCGGCGAGCCTTTCAAACCTGACATGTGGACCCCGCATGTCAGCCTCTGTTCTTTTATTCGCGAACCGTTTTCTGTTGGCGCCTTCGGGCAAAATACGTTTCCTCCTTTGCGCTTGCGCATTCCCAGCCGAAGCGTTTTCTGTTTTCTCAGTTAAAACCCTGGAACTTTTCTGTTTCATTACAGATAAGTCCCTGGACAGAAACCTTTATAACTTTTTAATAAAAAGGTATTTTTGAGTGATTCTTTTTCTGACAATCTTAAAATTTTGTCTAGTTTTTTATGGGATTTATTTGAAAAATATTTGGAAGAGTTTCTGTGTATGTGTTGGTTTTCACGTTAGTGCCCGTTTCGTGATTTGCCGTAGGTTCCGGGAGAGGTGACGGAGCCGCGAGCTTTGCCGAGCTAGACTCCGACTTCTCCGAACCAGGCAAGCATGTTTTGAACATTTGATATGACAGGTGTTTTGCATGTTCACGTGGGAGTTTGTGTGTGGCATATGAGTGTCGGTAAAAACCTCGTTGCTTGTGCGGCAACGACCCGGTTGTCCCAAAGTTGCGATGACCTCTGTTGAGAGGTGGACTAATCATGTGGTGACATGAAGGGCAGCAAGGTGGTACTGTTGTAGCATGCCAGCCTTGCGCCATCTGATTTTTCTTCGACGTTAACGTGGTTGGAGCCACGTTATCGATCTTTTCCCACATGTTCCAAAGTTGCGATGATCTCTGATGAGAGATGGCCTAATCATGTGGTGACATGAAGGGCAGCAAGGTGGTACTGTTGTAGCATGCCAGCCTTGCGTCATCCGACTTTTCCGACGTTAACATGGTTGGAGCCGTGTTACCGTCCCTTCCCCTTTCCGTGCTACCACATGTCTCATTGCCAGGATGCGGTTTAGTAAGTTGGTAACCTCTTTCCGTGTACACACAAAACAGAGAGGCCGGGATGATGGTACCTTGGCCCAGGATTAAAGCCAGTCATTCGGTCAGGGGGCATGGGTGTTTCCGGTTGGGACCGAGAGGGGGGGCACCCCCTTAGAGCGCGCGTATATAAATTTGATCCCATGCTACGCGAGGTTGTAGCCTCCCCGTCTCAAGGTTTTTCTTGAACGTCGCCGAGGGTGATCCCTGGCTTCGGATGGTTGAACTGGGTGTGTACTGGTTAGACGTGTTTCCTCCAAAACACCGCAGACGGAACTAGTCCCCGTGACTACTGAAATCCGTTGGCTGTGGTTAAGTACAAACTCTGCAGAGTCAATTCCTTCCAAATCATCGTATCCATGATCAGTAGTGTAAACATTATATCCATATCTATCCGTGTGAAAAACTTGTCCCCGGTGAACAAGCTCAAGTGGTAAAATTTCAGATTTATTGTTATTCTAGTGGATGGACTAACTTTATTTTGTGTCTCATGCTTGTGATTAATTTATGTCTCCGAACTGTTGTAATAATGAGATGTGATATAAGCCCTTTAGGTGACGTCGCGCAGACGTCCGACTGTGGCGTGTACTCGTTTCTCACTTTCGATATAAGCCCTTTATGTGATGTCGCTCAGACGTCCGACTGCGGCATGCACTGTCTTTACTTTCTGTTATAAGCCCTTTATGTGGTGTCGCCCCGACGCCCGACTGTGGCATTATTATTCTGCATTTACCTCTCGAGGAGTCTTTCACACACTCGTTTGGCACCCGCATTATTATTCCGCATTTTCCGCTCGAGGAGTCTTTCAGACACTCGTTTGGCACCCGCATTATTATTCCGCATTTTCCGCTCGAGGAGTCTTTCAGACACTCGTTTGGCACCTGCATTATTATTTCGCATTTTCCGCTCGAGGAGTCTTTCAGACACTCGTTTGGCACCAGTATTACTATTCTGCAGTTTCCGCTCGAGGCGTCATTCAGACCCTCGCTTGGCACCCAGTATTTATTTATGTCAAATCGCACTGGTTAACTTATTCATGTGCTTCATGTTTACATTTGTTATACCTTATGTCCGAACTGTCTTGCGAGTACTTTCATAGTACTCAACTGGCTTGTTGTTTTGGCCAGATGTTGACGAAGGTGATCTCTTGGATGAAGAGTTTGATAGCGCGTCCGATGCCTAGAGGAGTCCCAGTCAGTCCTGCGCGATCCCGGATATTGGTCACTTATGTTGTATACGCTTCCGCCACCCGCAATAAGTCTTCTCGAGCCTCACGCTCGATGAGTTGTAGTATTCTGGAATCATATCACTCGCTTCGCGATGATATTTCCACCACCATTATTACCGTGAGTTAGAAGTTTGCCACCCTATCCGCCGTATTGTTTTATCGGCGTGCCTGTAATAAATTGTTGGGCAGTCTCTGCTCAACCTTGTGTTATATTTAGTACTCCTGGTATTTTTCTTCTGTGACCAAGATTATTGTCTACCAGTGAGAAGGAATTCTTCTTCGTTGGTCCGTAAAAGGGATTGGTCTCTCAATAAATATTTTATTGAAAAACCGGTCGTGACAAGCTTGGTATCAGAGCCAGGCTGACTGTAGGAAGCCACTAGGTGCGATCGCTAATCGGTTATTAGCGTCTTTTGTGCTTTTTCAGCAGTTTGCAATTGTAGCTAATTTCTGTTGGTCATCATAAAATTTATGACATGACTACTCAGAATTTTTGCCTACTTTTGTAGATGGCTGGCAGCAGCTGTGAGAATCGAGTGTTCACCAACGTGCCCGAGGGGTTTGTCAAGCTCCTCGTCTCCATCACCAAGCTCGCGATCGGGCCAGCAGCTCGCCCGAAGTTCACACTCTATCAGCACAAGCTCAGTGACGACGTGTCTATGCACCAGGCTGTGGTGCAGTTCAAGGGAGGACGTTCAGCTGCACGCCACTTTCGTTTTGTGGGAAGGGCCATGCCTACAAAGAGGCATGCCATGCAGATGGCTGCCCGTGAGGCGATAGCTCGCCTTCGGGACATCCTTCCTACGATGAAGACTCGTCGCTACCGCTACCTCCCATGCCATGTGCCCTACACCAGCCACTATGCGTTCGCCTGCCATCGGGGAGAACGAGATGAAGCCATCGAGATGGTTGTGGAGTATCTCAAGGCGCTGGAGGAGTCTTTCGACAACCTCGTAGATGATCTTGTGGCTGCCCGCATGGACTTAGTCTGGGGCGGTCCTGCCAGCAGGAAGGAGCTTCTCCACACAGCGCCGCCTCTGACATTCGTCTTGTCTTCAGCCTCGTATGCACCGGCCGTTTTGGCCACTGCTCGCCATCTGCCTACCACTGAGGAGTTCGACCAAGTCATCGCTCCTACTCCAGTCAGAGCCGCACCGCCTGCCGCACGCGCTCTACCACCAGTCGCCCCCGCACCATCACCGCCGCGCAGCGTCGCACGCCAGGAGCCAACTAGAGAGGAGGAGGTTGATTCTCCTGGACCGCTGAGCCTTGCCATCGGCAAGGGGAAGGAGATCTTCATCATCTCCGTCTGAGAGCACCGAGTAGCCGCGTGTTATGCCTGCTTGCATGATGTGTTGTTTTTATCTGTACGCTAGTTTGTGTTGGTGTGTTTGCTGCCTTCTGGAGTAGTACGCTAGTTTTTAATAACATGTCAGGATTGTGTACGCACAACCTGAGTGCTGTATCTTGTGTTTTCTTTCGCATGTAAGATTTGTGTTAAGCACTTCTTCTCCGTGAAAATCATTTGTGTTTCTTTGAAAACCTAGAAGCCTTTTTGATTATTACCTTTGCAAGAGTTTTCCTGCGCTACACAGTTTTTCTCATGGGTTTTGCAAATGATACCCCAGACTGGAAAAATGTCTCGCCCATGGACTCGCTCTATGCCCAATCAGCCAGAAGAGGTTTACGGAACACAGACCAGCAACAATTTCACTCAGGGTCAGTCCAGCCAACAGGACAGCGAAGCGGCACTATCTCAAGTATGCCGTCTCTTCGAGCAAAGCCAGCAACAGCACCAGGAGATGATGAACCATGTCATCAATATGGGAAACCACCATGAACCCTATCAACCACATTCCAAGTTATCTGAGTTACAGAAAACTCGCCCCTCAACTCTTGCTCACACCGACAGGCCACTGGAAGCCGATGATTGGCTTCGCGAGATTGAAAGGAAACTGATTATCGCTCAGTGCTCAGATCATGAGAAGGTGCTTTATGCACCACACTACCTTACTGGAGCAGCCGCAGCATGGTGGGAAAACTTCCTACACATGCACCCCAGGGAACACAACATCACCTGGGAAGAATTCAAGGAAGGCTTCCGTGGGGCACACATTCCCAGGAGCATCCTAAAGATCAAGAAGAGAGAGTTTGATGACCTAAAGCAAAGAGGCATGTCCGTCACAGAATACAACGGCCAGTTTACCCAACTGTCTCGTTATGCCTACGACGAGCACATGACAGAAAACAAGAAGATGGAAAAATTCCTGGACGGCCTGGCACCAGCACTGAGATGCCAACTGATTGTACACACCTTTCTGGATTTTAAGACGCTGGTGGACAAGGCCATCACCCTAGAGAATGAGCTCCGTAGTCTGGAAGATATCCGCAAGCGGAAGAGGGACAAGACGACTCTTGCCCGCAGCAACCGAGGCAAGACTGAGGTCCCAAGGACAGACACGAGGAGATCCACGACTACTGAGCCAAGACCCGTGGGACAATTTCATGCCAGAGACAAGGAGTTCACATACCGTCCAAGGGTCACCTGCTATGCTTGTGGTCAACAAGGGCATTATGCTAAACAGTGCCCGAAGCCAAGAGACACGGCACCCAAGCCGAACAATGGTGGGAACAATCCAGCCCCCAAGCGCAACAACTTCAACCCCAGCAGCAACCACAGGAAGGGTCACCTGAACCATGTGACCAGGGAAGAAGCGCAGAATGCCCCAGACATCGTGCTCGGTACGTTCCCTGTCAACACAGTACCTGCCACGGTTTTGTTTGATTCTGGAGCTTCCCATTCGTTTGTTTCGAAGAGTTTTGTTTCACAACACGGTTTTCCGATACTTCCCTTGGAAAAATCTATGATCATCAAGTCCCCCAGAAATAAGCAAATTGCTCAGGGTTACTGCCAAGGAGTGGTCATTGAGTTCGAAGGACTACCATTCCACGCGAATCTCATCGTGTTGGAAAGTAAAGGACTGTATGTCATTTTAGGAATGGACTGGTTAACCACCAACAAAGGATTCATCGACTGTTTCAATCGGACAGTGATTCTCACTCACCATCACGGCAAGATTATAAGAGTTTCCGCTCAAGAAAGGCCACGATCACAGAAACCAAAACTGAACAAGATGGACATCGCAGAATTAAGAAAAGTGCCAGTGGTGTGCGAGTTCCCCGATGTGTTCCCGGAAGAACTACCAGGCATGCCACCAGACCGAGAGATCGAATTCAGCATCGAACTAGCACCTGGCACCGCTCCCATTTATAAGAAGCCGTATAGAATGGCACCCTCAGAATTGGTGGAGTTAAAGAAGCAGATAAAAGAATTGTTGGACAAAGGATTTATTTGAGCCAGCTCCTCACCATGGGGTTCGCCTGTGTTGTTCGCCAAAAAGAAGGATGGGACACTAAGGCTGTGCATAGACTATCGAGCCCTCAATATGGTCACCATCAAAAACAAATATCCGATGCCACGAATAAATGATTTGTTTGACCAGCTCGCACAAGCCAAGGTATTCTCAAAAATTGATTTGAGATCGGGATATCACCAATTGAAGGTACGAACGGAAGATATTCCCAAGACAGCTTTCACTTCCAGATATGGGTTGTACGAGTTTACAGTGATGCCTTTTGGACTAACGAACGCCCCCGCATATTTCATCCACCTCATGAACAAAGTATTCATGAAATTCATGGACAAATTTGTGGTGGTATTCATTGACGACATTCTGGTTTACTCAAGGACACCAGAAGAACATGCTGAGCACCTCAGAATTGTTTTGGGAGAATTGAGGAAACATCAGTTGTACGCCAAATTTAGCAAATACGAATTTTGGCTAAGACAAGTTGGTTCCTTGGGCCATATATTGAACCAAGAAGGCGTGGCCGTAGACCCAGAAAAAGTCAAGGCCATACTGGACTGGAAGCCACCCGCGAATGTTACAGATGTGCGGAGTTTCCTAGGAATGGCCGGATATTACAGGAGATTTATTGAAGGATTCTCCACTGTGGCAAAACCTATAACACAGTTACTCAAGAAGGACAAGAAATTTGTATGGACAGAAGCATGCGAGCAGAGCTTCCAAGAACTCAAGAAGAAGCTAACAACCGCACCAGTCTTAACTGTGCCAGACATACACAAGAGCTTTGAGGTGTATTGTGACACGTCCCGAAAAGGTCTCGGATGTGTGCTAATGCAAGATGGAAAAGTTGTCGCATATTCCTCCAGGCAACTACGAAAACATGAGGAAAATTACCCAACACATGACCTGGAGCTAGCAGCAGTTATACATGCACTCAAGGAGTGGAGGCACTTTCTGTTGGGAAATCGCTGTGAAATATATACAGACCATAAGAGCCTCAAATATATTTTCACACAGCCAGAGCTGAATTTACGCTAACGACGCTGGTTGGAACTGGTCAAGGACTATGACGTCGGTATTCACTACCACCCAGGGAAAGCAAATGTAGTGGCCGATGCCCTTAGTCGAAACCCCAGCCCGGACAGTGACGGTCAGCAAAGTTTGAGGCCTGAGTTTCAGCGAGAGTTCACTCGGCTCAACATGATGTTAGTCTCTGAGGGCACCATATCGAACCTGGAGATACAACCCACCCTAGTGGAACAAATCAAGAAGGCTCAACAGGGACATCCCAGTATCGAAGGCATAAAGAAGAAAATGAACCTTAGCAAGACTTCAGAATTCGTCACGGACAGTGAAGGGACGTTATGGTACCGAGACAGACTTTGCGTACCTAACATTGAGGGACTCAAGCAACAGATCTTGACGGAGAGCCACACCGCTCCATACTCAATCCATCCTGGAGGAACCAAAATGCACAAGGACATTCAGGAAAGATTTTGGTGGCACGGTATGAAAAGAGATATAGCCACATTCATTGCTTGTTGCGATTCATGTCAGCGCATCAAGGCCGAGCACCAAAAGCTAGCAGGGCTACTCCAGCCTAACAGGATACCGGAGTGGAAATGGGATGAAATCGGAATGGACTTCATTGTCGGATTACCCCGATCACAGCGTGGAAATGACGCCATCTGGGTCATCACAGACCGACTAACCAAGGTTGCTCACTTCATTCCTGTGAAGACTACCTACTCCACACAAAGATTGGCAAAACTCTATCTCTCCCGTATAGTTTGCTTGCACGGAGTCCCAAAGACTATAATATCAGACCGAGGCACCCAATTCGTCTCCAAATTTTGGGATCACCTACAACAAGCTCTGGGCACGCAACTAGCTTTCAGTACAGCATACCACCCTCAGACTGATGGACAGACGGAACGTGTGAACCAGATCCTAGAGGATATGCTAAGAGCCTGCGTACTCACCTATGGATCCAGTTGGGAAGAGAGTTTGCCATATGCCGAATTTGCTTACAACAACAGTTACCAAGCCAGCTTGAAAATGGCACCCTTTGAAGCGTTGTACGGGCGAAGGTGTTGTACCCCATTGAATTGGTCAGAAACCGGTGACAGCCGTATCTTCGGCCCAGACATGCTCAAAGAGGCCGAGGAGAAAGTTAAGCAAATCAGGGACAGACTCAAGACAGCACAGAGCCGCCAAAAGAGCTACTATGATCAGAAGCACCGTGAGGTCAGCTTTGAACCCGGTGATTCCGTATACCTCCGAGTATCTCCTATGAGGGGTCTGCAACAGTTCAAAATTAAGGGGAAGCTAGCCCCAAGGTTTATTGGACCATTTTGTGTAAAGGCACGAAGAGGCACGGTGGCCTACCAACTAGACCTCCCCAAGGAGCTGTCAGACGTCCATGACGTGTTCCACGTCTCACAGTTAAGAAAATGTGTGAGCAATCCAGAAAAACATGTACCTCATGAGGACATTGATATGCAACCAGATCTCACCTACAGAGAAAGGCCAGTAAAGGTTTTAGAAGAGTCTTAACGGAGGACCCGTCAGAAAACGACAAGATTTTTCAGGGTTCAGTGGAGCAACCACACTGAGGATGAAGCCACATGGGAGAGGGAAGATTTCCTCCGAGCAGAGTATCCATATCTATTTGAGGATCAGCCGAAATCTCGAGGACGAGATTTTTCCTAAGGGGGTAGGTGTTGTGACACCCAAGTTTTTTATTTGGATTTTTCAAAAAAGATTTCTATTTTTGACTTGAGGGGAGCAATTTAAATTTTTCTTTAAGAGAACTCTCCCTCTCATATATTTTTCCTTATGGCAAAAGTTTTGTTTGGATTCACCCAAGATCTGCCTTTGGTCTTGGAAGTTCTTACTTTTCATTTGGACTCAAAACAAAATGTTTTTCATTTGGGAAAATAACTTCTGAAAATCTTTTTGAATTTGCACTATGGCTTTTGGAAAGTCCTTTACCACTTTCAACTTTCCCTTCTTACCATGACATTTGTGCAAATCCCCTCCCCAAATCCTTCCCTCACCTTTGGATCATGTTTTTCACCTAATCCAGCAAGTTGAACCTCCCCATGTGATTATTCCCATTCAAATTTCATTCAAACAAATTTCTGCCTTCTATTCTACCACTTGGAGATTTACAAAGGAACTCCATTTTCTGTTTGGACTTTTACCACCAAACTTCTTTCCCCTCCTAGTCCTTTGAACCCTCAACCTGGAACCATGAAGATCCACTAGTCTTCAGTTCAAAAATTTCAAACTACACCTGCTGCAAGTTTGGACCAGATTTGGCAAATTCGGTGAAATTCACTCAAAACCTTCTCCAAAAATTCCAAGAAAATTCAGGCAGCCCCTGGGTGCTTTGAGTGATCATCTCACCAAGTTACAGCTCCAGAAAAATTTATCTCATAGCCAAAACCTTCTGTCGAACACCTGCAGTGCACTGTCTTTGTCAAAGTTCAGAAAGTTCAGAGATTCAGTTCAGTGCTCACTGTCGTTTTCTTCAGAGATGGACATCGATCTCGCCAGTGCCACCGCGTCGCCTTGCTCCTCGTCCTCGCCCCCTTGTTCCTGCACCGCACGAGTGCCTGGCACCTTGCGGGCGTCGGCGACGAGCAGCAGAAGGTGCGCCACCCCGTGACCAACGCCGGCGGCGGCTTTGCGGGCGCCAGCGGGAGACACGGCGCGGACGACGCCACCCAGCGCCGCCCAAACCACCGGAGGTCGCCGCATGGCCTTCCACTCCCCCGAACGCGCTGCCGCTCTCGTCGTGAACCGCAGGGCGCGGAGCGCGCTCTCTGCCGCCGTTGAGCCCGTGCGGTCACCTCACCGTGGACCGACGCCATTACGCCAAGACCGACCCCGTTTAGCTGCAAATCGAGTCCAGTAACATCCACTGATGCTGCCCGACCGCTCAAACCCCCTGCCAACCCACTGCTCCGCCGTAATCGCTCGCCGGAGATTCACCGTTCACGGCCATCCCGTCGATCTGCCTATAAATAGGGGCCCCGAGCTTCAACTCGAGCACCCACCAGCCCTGCACTCCCCCTAGAGCACGCCTAGCCACTGGAAGAGCCCCGAGGAGGTCTCCTTCCTCGACTCCGGCCGCCGCGACCCGCCACGGGATCCAGCCGATTCGCCCCCGTGTGTGCTCCTCCGCCTCCATTCTCGTGCCAGTAGCCTCACCTTGCATCCCTCTTTCTGACCCTCACTTCAATTTGAAGCTTGCAGCCCTCCACCGGAGTTCCCCATCCTCACCCGAGCCACCGTCCGCCGGAGAAAGTGTCGCCGTCGACATAGTGCTCCCCGTTGGACGAGTCCACCACCCACCGACGCGGAAGAGGACGCTGAAGCTCTTGGTACCCTCCGTTTCTCCTAACTCGCCGTGGTTCGACGCTGGCGTCCACCGCAGTCTTCGGGCGCCGGCGAGCCTTTCAAACCTGACATGTGGACCCCGCATGTCAGCCTCTGTTCTTTTATTCGCGAACCGTTTTCTGTTGGCGCCTTCGGGCAAAATACGTTTCCTCCTTTGCGCTTGCGCATTCCCAGCCGAAGCGTTTTCTGTTTTCTCAGTTAAAACCCTGGAACTTTTCTGTTTCATTACAGATAAGTCCCTGGACAGAAACCTTTATAACTTTTTAATAAAAAGGTATTTTTGAGTGATTCTTTTTCTGACAATCTTAAAATTTTGTCTAGTTTTTTATGGGATTTATTTGAAAAATATTTGGAAGAGTTTCTATGTATGTGTTGGTTTTCACGTTAGTGCCCGTTTCGTGATTTGCCGTAGGTTCCGGGAGAGGTGACAGAGCCGCGAGCTTCGCCGAGCTAGACTCCGACTTCTCCGAACCAGGCAAGCATGTTTTGAACATTTGATATGACAGGTGTTTTGCATGTTCACGTGGGAGTTTGTGTGTGGCATATGAGTGTCGGTAAAAACCTCGTTGCTTGTGCGGCAACGACCCGGTTGTCCCAAAGTTGCGATGACCTCTGTTGAGAGGTGGCCTAATCATGTGGTGACATGAAGGGCAGCAAGGTGGTACTGTTGTAGCATGCCAGCCTTGCGCCATCTGATTTTTCTTCGACGTTAACGTGGTTGGAGCCACGTTATCGATCTTTTCCCGCATGTTCCAAAGTTGCGATGATCTTTGATGAGAGATGGCCTAATCATGTGGTGACATGAAGGGCAGCAAGGTGGTACTGTTGTAGCATGCCAGCCTTGCGTCATCCGACTTTTCCGACGTTAACATGGTTGGAGCCGTGTTACCGTCCCTTCCCCTTTCCGTGCTACCACATGTCTCATTGCCAGGATGCGGTTTAGTAAGTTGGTAACCTCTTTCCGTGTACACACCAAACAGAGAGGCCGGGATGATGGTACCTTGGCCCAGGATTAAAGCCAGTCATTCAGTCAGGGGGCATGGGTGTTTCCGGTTGGGACCGAGAGGGGGGCACCCCCTTAGAGCGCGCGTATATAAATTTGATCCCATGCTACGCGAGGTTGTAGCCTCCCCGTCTCAAGGTTTTTCTTGAACGTCGCCGAGGGTGATCCCTGGCTTCGGATGGTTGAACTGGGTGTGTACTGGTTAGACGTGTTTCCTCCAAAACACCGCAGACGGAACTAGTCCCCGTGACTACTGAAATCCGTTGGCTGTGGTTAAGTACAAACTCTGCAGAGTCAATTCCTTCCAAATCATCGTATCCATGATCAGTAGTGTAAACATTATATCCATATCTATCCGTGTGAAAAACTTGTCCCCGGTGAACAAGCTCAAGTGGTAAAATTTCAGATTTATTGTTATTCTAGTGGATGGACTAACTTTATTTTGTGTCTCATGCTTGTGATTAATTTATGTCTCCGAACTGTTGTAATAATGAGATGTGATATAAGCCCTTTAGGTGACGTCGCGCAGACGTCCGACTGTGGCGTGTACTCGTTTCTCACTTTCGATATAAGCCCTTTATGTGATGTCGCTCAGACATCCGACTGCGGCATGCACTGTCTTTACTTTCTGTTATAAGCCCTTTATGTGGTGTCGCCCCGACGCCCGACTGTGGCATTATTATTCTGCATTTACCTCTCGAGGAGTCTTTCAGACACTCGGTTGGCACCCGCATTATTATTCCGCATTTTCCGCTCGAGGAGTCTTTCAGACACTCATTTGGCACCCGCATTATTATTCCGCATTTTCCGCTCGAGGAGTCTTTCAGACACTCGTTTGGCACCCGCATTATTATTTCGCATTTTCCGCTCGAGGAGTCTTTCAGACACTCGTTTGGCACCAGTATTACTATTCTGCAGTTTCCGCTCGAGGCGTCATTCAGACCCTCGCTTGGCACCCAGTATTTATTTATGTCAAATCACACTGGTTAACTTATTCATGTGCTTCATGTTTACATTTGTTATACCTTATGTCCGAACTGTCTTGCGAGTACTTTCATAGTACTCACCTGGCTTGTTGTTTTGGCCAGATGTTGACGCAGGTGATCTCTTGGATGAAGAGTTTGATAGCGCGTCCGATGCCTAGAGGAGTCCCAGTCAGTCCTGCACGATCCCGGATATTGGTCACTTATGTTGTATACGCTTCCGCCACCCGCAATAAGTCTTCTCAAGCCTCACGCTCGATGAGTTGTAGTATTCTGGAATCATATCACTCGCTTCGCGATGATATTTCCACCACCGTTATTACCGTGAGTTAGAAGTTTGCCACCCTATCCGCCGTATTGTTTTATCGGCGTGCCTGTAATAAATTGTTGGGCAGTCTCTGCTCAACCTTGTGTTATATTTAGTACTCCTGGTATTTCTCTTCTGTGACCATGATTATTGTCTACCAGTGAGAAGGAATTCTTCTTCGCTGGTCCGTAAAAGGGATTGGTCTCTCAATAATTATTTTATTGAAAAACCGGTCGTGACAGCTTCTTATAATAATAGCTATTTCCCTGGTATAATATCATCTGGTATCGGTGAATTGATCCTTTGCGATCGTGGTTCCGACCATGTTCTCCTTTAAATACCATTTCCTATGCAAGTTTAAGTAATTGTCTTCTATAGAGCAATACCCCAATCCACCCTCTACTTTGATCTGTCGTCGAGTATTACCCCCTGGTATCTCGAGATTATCATGGAACTGCATAACTTCTTATGAGTTTTTCATCAAGTGCTACATTCTCACTGATTCCAATTTTCCACGGGCTCTGAGTTATTAGTCACTCGAGAACACCGATAAGTGAATCGATTCCGCACTCCGATTCAATAACTCTAAGTAATTCTTGTTGCTTACGAGTTTAATAATCCTTCAAGTCATTCCTAGCCTTATCGGCTATATCATTATCGTGCAAACTTTTTAACTGTGCTACCCGGTCCTTCCCGGAACACAACTTTCGATGATGAGCTAAGCTTACGTCGATCTTCCTCGTCATATTAGTTCGCCTTGAACAACAAGCTTGATTTCAAGTTTGTGCCGTACCCTTGGTTCCATTAACCTATCGATTTCATCATTCCTCTGACTTGATGTCATCGCCGATAGATTACATCTTCATGAAATCTCTCGACAAATGTGTCGTGATCAGCACCAACATTTTGAGCTCTTCCAGGATATCAGTCGAAATTCAGGATGAGAAATACCATCCTTGCCCCTCGATGATTTGTGTTATCATCGGCAACGTTATTGCCCCCCCTCCAATTCAGACTTGATCATGTTATGGAGCTCTTTCCTATCTAGCTTATGTTATGTTCTACATTGAAGTATTACTGTCCTTCATGTCAAGGATGTTGTGAGGATTGCCTCACCTCCTAAGAAATTCCTGATATAGAAATACTTCTCGCCATCTCCATTCATTTCCAGGTTCACGTGTTGATTCTAACCGGGATACCAACAGGTGAACTGTGTTGTTTGGATTCTGCCCTTCTAGCAACCCTATTCCTTTGAAGTTAATGGTCGGAAGTTCATTCTTAGACTATTGATTATTGAATCACCATTCCGACGTTGGTCGTGCAACCCAGCCCATATTTCGGGTGCACCTTTCAACCAATGTTTAATTGTGTATGTTTTTCTCGAGCATACCTCATTATATCATTTGATCTGACCAATGTTATCTCCTTGTTCACATAAGTGTGGAAATCCCTCTTTTTGGAAATCTCGAGGAATTGTCGCTGAGTCCATCAGCCACCCCCTCATCCTCTCCTTGGTTTAATGATGAACTCTTGTTTCGGAACTCGCTTCAATTCTCGAGAATCTTACAATGTCACCTCGACAATTTGTGTTGCACCTTTCTTCTCAGGCATCCTGAGTCTGAGTTATCCTGACACCAATCAGATCTGAATCTCGGTCAGATATAATGGTTGGAACATATTTCCAAGAGTTATAACGTTGGTCTTTATATGACCCGGTAAGGTGGTCTCATACCTAGCCCCCCGGCCCTATTGTTATAGTTTTCATTTTTAGCAAGGTTAACCATTCTTCCATGAGGAAATTGTAAGACTTATTCTATAAGTTGTTCCTGATGAATCCTCTGTATATCCAAGTCCAACCTTTGCTTGAAGACCATGTCAATGCTATCTCGAAGCATGTCTGTGGTACTCCGTTTTTCAACAAGAACATTTGAAGCCCAATGCTAAATGTTTCTTGCTCAATTATCCAAACACCGCTGTATGGGTAATGTCATGAAGTTTCTCTCCCCTTACCTAAAGGGTTCTCTACATTATATATTGTCACAGATATCGTGCTCTGCTTGTCCTTGGGAAGGATATACCATTGAAATATGTGTTTAAACACATTTTCCTTTCCATTCTTCTGTTTAATCTGATAATCATATTTTCCTTTCCATTGTTTGGTTTAACCTTTCTGGTGATCTATATGATCTAAGCAGTAATATTCTCCTGCTTATGTAAACACCTTGGTGTACAATTCTATCAGTAAGACCCTGTTACTATTGTCGATGATATTCCGGTAACCACCGATGGACGAGAACTTTGCCTATTGGTCCGCCTCGTTCAACGAGCAGGAAAATGGTTCTTTTTGTCCCTCGCCCTTGGTACCAACGTTGTTGCCAACATAACTGATAGGCTACCCTCTGACATGTCTTGCTATCATGACCGTGTAAGATGCCAACGGCCTTTCTACTTTTAACCCACATGGTGGGCCCATAACCCACAGTTCCACAGGATCGAAACCTGACTCTCCTGTACACCCCTGTTGCCAAAGCTATTCATTTTGCTTGACTTCCTAAGTAATTCACGGGTCACCTTCCTAGTGCTCTATTCTGGTATCAGACGCAATACTTACTCTCGCTGCTCTGAACCCCTTTTTCACTCTGGTTCAGACTTCGAGTAACTATCTATCCGCTTGGAACCTCTTATTGTACCTTCGTACCTTACTCTCGATGTATTTTATATGTTCAACTCGAGAGATAATTCTTATGCTCATTCATGGGTTAACCCCAAATTGTTTCCCTCATAAGCATTCTGTCGTAGCCGAGCTGTCCCTTACCTATTCGTAAGTACGTTGGAGTTTCCGAAGAAAAGGACGACTTCACCATGATGACCTAAAGCAGAGAAATGAAGACGTCAATGTAAGGGATTGACCTCTTCGAGAAGAGCAACCAAGGCCGAGAAGATTCGTTAGAAATCGTAACCAGACTTTCCCCCGTTTTCCACCTCTTAAATCTCGGGACGAGATTTCTTGTAGTGGAGGAGAATTGTGACGCCCGGATAATCAAGCTATAGTAAAACTCTGCTAATGATGCCACGTCACCTCCGTTACTGTTTTAATCCTTCGTTAGTACAAAACCGATTCAAAAATCAATACAAAATATGGCAAACAACAAAAGTTTTCAAACATTGAAACATAAATGTTCGGAGTGAACCAAATATTGCATAGATAATTATGGTGGAGAAACCACACCTTTATAAAATGTTTAAATACTATGAGATGAATAAAACAGTAGCAAAGACAATTATATAAGTGTTGTTAAATATAAACAAATAGTAAACTAGTTTATTTAGTCACTAAAAACTTTTTACAACTCCAATTTAGGTGTGGGCGTTAACTTGTTATAAAACTATAACTATTAAAGAAATAAAACAGTAAAGGAAAATAAATAAAAGAAAAGAAAACAAAAAAAAACAGAAGACAATCAAAAAAAGGGAAAAGAACACCCCCCCGCGCTGGGCCAAGTGGCCCAGCTGGCCCCAGCCGCCCGAACGGGCCGGCCCACCCCCACTCCCCATAACCCCCCA